>NW_028292584.1:13068355-13150028 GCF_029948245.1 Actinia tenebrosa
GGGAGGATGATGAGAGAAAAAATGAAGCGAGAAAAGAAAATATGCGGGGGAGATGCTAGAAGGGGGAGAGGAAGGAGAAGGAAAATGACATACATTAAACTTTTGAGAGAAAGTGTTTGATTTGTCGATTCGTCGAAAGACAAACTGCTTATCATTGAAATTAAAAATATGCGATTGTTTGCTAAGAACAAACACCTAAAGTCTTGAAGAATACTTCTTGATATCCATCATGGACTATATGAAAGTCTTTTTATCTGTTGTTGGTCTATAATTTGTCCCCGGCCAAATCGATGTTTTCTGTGCATTTCCGAGTAGTTTTGCTTTGAAATCAGGCGGGATTCCTGTGTTGTGTACCGAATGTATGTACGTATGTACGAACGGGACGGAAGTGACGTCAGTCAAGCATGAAAAATCAACATGGTTTACCAGTATTTTAAGTATGGTGCTCCGCCCAGGAGTTCCGCTAATATTTCAGCATAGTCGTTTTGAAAGAGTTCAAGATATCACATATAGGTTTAGTTCAGCATCAAGGTTGTTGCATAGTCGTGTTGCTCTGATCAGAAAGGACTTCTGGTACGTCACTGGTTTTGAAAGGACGCCAGTACTTGACTCCTTTGCTTTTGATGGTGATCTTGTTGGTCTGCTTATGCGTACTTCAGCAGGTGTACAGAGGGTTTCACCTTACAAACCAGGCGTCATTTAAAAATAGGCCCCATATTCAGGCGCATCCAGTTAGATTAAGTGTAAGAAATTGCTAAGTGTTTAGCTTGGCGTTGTAAGAAACAGTAACAGAAGACAGTAGGTATTTCTAGTTTCCACCGATATTGAAAGGAAAAAAAAACGCGGATTCAGTATTAGAAATGAAGAAGAGTCGAATCAAAACGAAAGTTTTCAGTCATGGCAAAAAGAGAAAACCAGGCTGCCATTGAAATGAATTCCGCTGATAAAAAGCGAAGTGACGTCAGACTATATACGACATTAGTATATGGTACGCACCGTTCGCCCCCGGTTTTTGTGCCTGATGATTGTGAAATGCCGCTGAACGCGTCTGAAACCGTTCGCCGTCCTGATTGGTCCATTCGATCATCAGGAAATGACGCCATAGCTCATTTGCATTGCGCCTGAAGCGATTCTGATTGGGTCCGTGCAAACAGACAAGAAGTGACATAAAAATCATTTATTTCAAATTGCGCCTGAACCGATTGCGGCTCAGATCGATCTAACTACTGCGCCTGAAATGAATTGGATGCTTATTGGTCCAAGCTATTAACGGAAATGATATCACGCATTTTTTGGTTGCAGCTGAAGCGCGTTATTATGGCGTTATTAGCGGCGGTTTAGTCATGTAGTCAAAGGATGGATCAAGAAGTGTTCTGCAGGAAGTCAAGTGTGTGTTTTTAGCAAACAATAATATTTATCTAATACTGATTTTTGATAAGAAATGTTATCGACAATCGAGGATTTCTCATCAAAACTTTTAATATTTGTATAGATAAGCTTAATCGATTTTAATGCTGGATGAAATTTATCTTAACTTATCTTAACTTTATCTAAATCATGTAGACTTTGTTTTTCGAAAACGTTCGGTCGTTCGTGATTCAGTTCCGTACCTTTCTCCCTAATAAAAACAGATAAAAAAAAAAAAAATCGAATTAAAATCGAATCTCAAAACCTAGTATTTACAGCTTATGTTTTCAAGCTTATGGAAAAGTAGTTAAGACTTATAGAAAAGGAATACAAATATTTTAATTAAGAATTAGGATCAGAAAACTATTTTGAGCTGATAACATATTTGGTTTTAAACGTTCAGGGCCTTCATTTCACAAGTTTAGTTAGTTCATGATCTCCAGCCAATTTTCTCTCGCTGATGCTACCTAATCATTTATTTTCTTAATTTAATTGCGGTAAAAATACGGCTCTTACAATAACCTAAACTCTTCATGGATAACCAAACATTGTCATGTAAAAGAAGTAAAAGTAAGCTTATGTTTTGCTCACCTTTTCTTTTAAAGCAGTTTTCTATTCTGTCTTTATATGCCGTATTCATTTGTCCATAAAAAGATAGGAAATCTCCGAAATTTGGATTTTAATGAAAGACATCCAAGGTAAATTTCACTAACATTGAAATTTTATTGGATTATCTGTACTTATCTTTCGTTTTTCAAGTAAAATTAACAAGGAATTCAAAGCGTAAAAATGTTTGGCCATGAAAAACTTTGTCGAAGAACTTTTCAAGAACAAAACTAGCCCCTGGGGTGGACAGTAGTGGGCTGTGTACATGTGACAAAATTCCTAAGTGGGACAGTACTAAGATCGAAAACAAAGACTGGTGCGAAGAAAAAGATGTAGTGCATTGCCATTTCATTTTTTCACTTCATGTTTTCCCTTATGGGGGACATTGTCTTCATCTCGATGGAGAGAAAAAATGGAAGATTTTTTGCCCGATGGATTTTTATTTTCCTCTTTCAGTTTTATCTAAATTGGGTTCCCTCTGCTATTTTTATTTTTATTTTATTTAGCATTTACCTCACATCAAATCATAGTTTAAAAAAATGAAAAATATAAACAAATTACAAGCAGATGAGAGGTAAGGGATACCATCACAGGTTTCCCCAATTACCTATTGGGAGCTCCGTTTTTAGGCAGTGCCTAAATATATATATTATGCTTCCTTTTAATTTATTACCTAGCTACCACATTTCTAGCAACATGCCAAGAAGTAAAAGAGAGTTTCCCCATAAAGGTTCAAATCATAGGGCGAGGGCTTTCATGAAAATTCAAGACCGAAGGCCGAAGCTTAAAAGTCTCGAACTAGTTCTCGAGGTGTGGTCTGATTTGTTTATAGTGCAACGTCCGCTTCGTTTATCCGCCTGTCAAACCCTTTGTACCCGTGTCAAGTATGATGATGGGCTGTGATAGGATTATCTGCGAGTCGAGAACGTTGAATGTAGCGGTGGTGTGTTTTTTTCTCCATGAAAATAAATAATTGCCTTAGGATTGAATGATGTCACTACTTCGGTGTATTCTACTGAGTGCGAAAGAGGTCGAACTAATGGGCACAAATGAACAAAAAAAAAATGTCCTCGGCTATTATCAGTTCACTGAAAGGTCAATATTCAGTATTATTATATAATTACCAATGAAATATCTATTTTTTCTATTTCGAAAAACTGATATCTTCACACGTGAAAATAACATGTTTTTTTTTTCTACGTGTGAAAATAACACCATTGCGATGGCTATTCAAAAATACACGGAAAGAATTGCCTGAAAAAGCCAAAACATACTTCATTGATAATTATATAATAAACAGAATATTACATGGGCGCTTGGAGATACGAAATTTATCTTCTCGTGTTGAAAATCTCACTCGTTCACTGCGCTCACTTGTGAGAGATCTTTTCAACACTCGAAGATAAATTTCGTATCTCCGCGCGCCCATGTAATATCCTCTATGTGTTATTTGTTATTCAGACTAATATGAATCAGTTCCAAATATTTGCTATCCTAATGTATTTGGCAGCCACAAACTCTGGTTTAGTTGACCAATTAGTCCACTTTGGCGTAACGTTTTTCCACATCAGACCGCGTGTCATTCATTAAGTATCATTTGTTTGTTTAAATGCTGTGCATGAGACGCGACACGAGTATGGATACAAATCAAACCACAGGCTAACCACTCTAATAAAGAAAGGAAATACTAAATGGTGTCTTGGATGTTTTGTCATCTCCCCTACCCCCCTTGGTAACAATTTTGTTTTTCTACTATACAATATACAAACAAGGTAGGCAACTTCACGGGCTTCCTGTGGAAAATTCAAACTTTGACGAGAGAAAGCCGCGAATTTATCCAGATATTTTGACTCCGAAAACAAAAAAAGTATACAGAACGTCGTACTTACATCTAATCTTCAATAATTTAAAGGATTTTTGATAATAAATTTTCTATAAGGAGGGTTTTTTTGGGCTTTTTTAGCGAAAACTTATGTGCCGTCAGTTATGCTTGCATCCGAGCGGGCCTGAACACGAGAAAAGGGATCCAAAACAAGTCCTCTCCCTCCCTCTCCAAGTGTTTTTGGTTCGTTACCACATACTTCCCAACCGCACACCCCGTGAGTCTTGCATTTTACTTCCGGTTTTTTTTTACAATCAAGAAGCGGTCACACGTAAAACATGTAATAAAAAAGAACACCAAAAGTTATCATGCTGATTATTTATTCATTTTTATAGTGATTACATAATTCAGCTGAATATTTCATTGATAAAACTTGTTCCTCTTTCGATTTTAAGTTCAATGCCAGAAACGTTTTATTCCGAAATCATATTTAATTTGGTTAGGACAATTCTTGAGCATAGAGTAAAAGAGCAACAAATTTATAATATGATATATTTAGTGTCCCAAGGACAGTGACGTGGTGATAGAAAATCAATAATATGTATTTGTATATTATGCAACATTCGATTGTCATTACATTACTAGCGCTAGAAATGACAAGGGTCACAAATCGTCCGCCGGAATATGTTACGACAGCCACTCACTTGTTTCATAATTTGCAAGATGTCCCTGGATCAATCGTATCCTGTGCGAGACAGGTCACGTTCTCAGGATCTGTTGCTAAGTGTGACCATGGGATCAGGGTTGTTAAAAAGGTTCAGTTATTAGTTGCCATGGTGCCAATACCTGCTATGGAAATCGACTATCGATAACATACAAATATATATTTTTTATCTCTGCGCAAACATTTGAAACTTTGAAAATAGTTAGATGTATACGCAGGGATAACAAACGAAGTATATCGTGCTAATACTATTCTAATAATATCCTTTCAGGATAAATATAAATTGCGTTTATATATTTTTAGCAAATGCTAAAAACTGTGAAGATGACCTGAAAACTTTCTTTTATAGTTCAAATGTGTCAATATCAATGACTTTGTTTGCTTTCGTAAAAAAAACACAGAACACAGTCTACCCAGAACTGAGGATCTAGAAATCAATGATGTAACCCCGCAAGGTACAAACTAAAAGAGTGCAATGCATCTGACAACTTAGAAGAAGATGAAAAAGCTCTTTTTATACTTCACATGCATTAATGTCAATGACTTTGTTGAACCAAGTGCTTGGTGTGCATTCAGTAGCTCTTGTACAGCGATGACAAATACCGCTGATCATATAGACTGCATGCTTCGCAAATGCTCACAGAATGACAGACACTAATCGATTTTTTTTTGGCATTTGACACAGGCTTCCCGTAAGCAAAGATTAGTGTTGCTGCTCGCCTTTCGGCTCGCAGCAATTAACAACTGCATCATCTACAAATATAATCTACAGGTTGGGGATAGTGACCTATGCAGCAATGCCTTAGTTATAAAGGTATTGCTATAATACAAGAAAATAGGTTAGGCTGTCTACACTGATAAGCTGGGTTGGACTAAATGATGCACTTTTAACAGTTAACATGCAGCTATCCTTGTTAATAATGAGCATTCAAGGAAAGAAAATACCTCCCCCGTCTGCTTCTATCTTGTTTAGCTTGAAAGCAAAACACCTCGTATTGGTACTGCAAGCAATGGCACAGGCAAACAGCCAGCTTCAAGCAAGCAAGACAGGTCTACCTTTCTAGGAAGAGCGTATATTTCGATAAAATCAGTTAAATACGGTTATTGTAGCAGATACATTTAGTGCATTTCTCAATCTTCAATTTGGGAATCATGAAATAACATAATATATATAGGATAAACATAAGATAATAACATAATATTCATAATACATGCATGCATGGGTTCATGATATATAGTAACCCTTAGCTCAACGTACGTCAGTTTTTGCACTAACACGATAGCTTGCGTCACGTGATGGTGCAAAAACTCTATTAAAATGCAATGAGCCCCAATTTCATTGAACTTGTTGCACAGATACAACAGTACATAAGTTGTACTAAGCAAAAAAAAAAAAAAAAAAAAAAAAAACGGCTATGCTATTATCTGTTGAAATACAAGTATCTAGATTTGCAGAACATTAAACTCATCACTAGTAAATGAGAGTAGTAGATTGGTGGAATATTGTTAAATTTATTACTAGTAGATGAGATTAGTGGATTGGTAGAATATTGTTAATCTCATGGTAGATTGGTAGAAAAGTGATAGCAATACAGATAGGTATAACCAATGTGACTACCACATGATAGGTACTATTCATACTGTGAGTGAAAATATACATTAGGTAGTAAATGGGTGGATGAAATAAAGAATAGGAAATAAAATTGAATGAAACAGGATGAAAATGGAAGTTGCTTTTCATATAGTGTATTGAATGTTCTTAGTAGTATAGTATGTTATTTGCAGCCTGTAATTTGCAGTGATGCAATGCCATTATATTTGTTCATTTTACTAAGTAAGATGCCAAACTTTTCGCTACATGAGGAGGCCTGGTAAAATGTAAGTGTTTTAAGTGTAGCAGCATATCGTGATCATCTTGTAATGTATAATAAAATATATTTAACAAAAGCATTACATAATGTTTAAGTCTTGTCATCTTTACAATAGAAATTACTGAGTATCAAGATAAAATTCTAAGTTCGTTCTATGTTTTAAGTGATATTTTAACGACTATATTTTTATATTTTTAACGTGCATTTAACGACTTCTAATGCTTAGCATTTGATTTATAACTTAATTTATCGAGAGCTCGTTATACTGCAAGTATGAAGCATTAGGGTGACAATATTGCAAGGAGGGATCAAAGAGGTATGAGGGGTTGTGATGTGTCAATATGATAATTTAAACTAATTGTTTCAGTAGGGTACAGAATATGAGGACATTTTTCAAAGCTGACCGCTGTCATCCAACTTGCAGTCAAATTGTATCGTATACTTGCAGTGTAACGGCCTTTTTTAAGTGCAAACATTGAAACTTATTCGGCAAATCTTGAGGTGAATGCTTTTTTCAAGCATTTACGTCGTTCATATAATTTCATTTTAAATGAAATGGCTTTAATTAACAAATTGCACATTATAGGTTTCAATGTATTCGTCTGTACACATTTTAGAATATTGCTAGAATTTACATTTTCGGGTGTCCTTCTTTTCCTTATGGCATTTACAATAATTTAATTGTTAAACTAAAATCCTATAAAGTAAAGTATATTTATAATATCCTAAAAAAAGTCTATATATTGATAAAATGACAGAGTATTCAATAAATACATCGCCATTCTTCAGCTGTCTTTTATCGCTAAGGTTAAGTGGATTATTTCGTTTAAATATATACAAAAAGTGATATGCCTCCTCTTTATTAAAACTTACGACTACATTTGTTCGTAATTGATGATTTTGATTCGTTCGTTGTGCTGGTAGAAATTTCCAAGGTTCGTGGCTGTCTTTGGTCACGATTGATTCACGTTAAAGTCGGTAGATTGTCTTCGTCATATTAAAGGCTGACTGTTGTCATGGTTGTGTCGTTTCGACCATTCAAATCAGGTAAAGAATCAGCTAAATAAAAACAATGAAATCATCAATGAACATCAAATATTGATTATATATCGGGTTAATATCATTAGTTAAATTATATTAAGAAAAAGAAACTAATTAAAAAGGGGAAAACGGGAGTTAAATAGAATAGGATAGAATAGGTTAGGATAAGTTAGTTAAGGTTAGGATGGGGTGGGATGGGATGGGATGAGATGGGATTGGATGGAATGAGATGAGACGGGATGGGATGAAATGGAATGGATGGGTTTAGGGTTAGGGATGGGATGGGGTGGATGGGATGGGGTGGATGGGATGGGGTGGATGGGATGGGATGGGATAGGATAGGGTAATATAGAATAGGATTAAAATAAAAACGGATTGAAATAAAATCGAATCGAATGAAATGAAATGAAATGAAATCCCAAGTATGGAATGGTGCTTATGGTGTGAATGGACACATTTAGCTCGGGTGCAAACGTTTCTCGGTTTTAGACTACCCTATATCCAGAAGCAGCTTTGCAACAAAATTGCAAGATAAGTTGCAAGTTAGACAATAGCAACTGCACCTTTAATATTACGCAGTAAAATATAATTCTTAGAGATATCCTTCAAGTAGAAACATTGCAACCAAAGTAAATTAGTCCATTGATAAGACTCCGATTACACTTTCTAATTTTTGCATTTGAAAATAAATGTAAATCTCACAGCATATATAACCGTAAAAGAGAGCCATAGTAAACTGGCCATTTTTGTACATTTTAGAAAACTGTATTCTGAAAAGGTACAAAAGATAAAAAGTTTCCTATGTAATCTGAGTCTTATACATACTTATGAATGAAAAATTACTCTCATGGTTAAAGGATGTGCAAAAAGATTATTAGAAGTAGTTTTATTAGGTAGTTTGTTGCTCTACTTTAATTTGTAAATATATTACAGAAGAAACGTCGTTAGTGTTTTGCTGGTTTTTGTTATCTAACAACAATTACAGTCACAACAGTCAAACAACAAACAAACACTTTAAAATACAAAAAGAGGTGGGAAGGAGAAAAAAAGTGAAGAAATTAGTTAGTGTTATATTTACCAGGATAATTCGGGCTGAGAGGTTTTGCTATATGGAAAAGAGATATTAAAAGAATTATTACATTAAATACCATTTAAAAAGTGACAAAACAATGACAAAGTGAATGTACCCAATCCTTGATCATTTATTTTCCACGAAACAGAAGTATCTTAATTTATCTCTGTATTTGAACATTTCAAATATTTGGTCACAATAAATCTAAGCTGAATTTCTTCTGATTCTTTTGAGTCTTTTGTTCCTTCTCTGTTTTTGTTTTTGATTTTTCTTTTTGTTTGTTTGTTTGTTTTTGTTTAATTCTTTGTTTGATATTTGTGTGTGTTATTTTGTTTTATTTTTTGTCTTGAGTGAAAGTCATTGACCTTCACGAAACAAGTCATTTTTTAATCGTATGCGAACGATCAGAAGTAAGGGCACTAACAATAGACCAGTGTAGAGTATGGAATTGCAATGAGTGGCATACGTTTTATGGAATATCGAGTTCCCCTTTTTCTCAGACACAAATCAAGGAAAAAATATATAGCAACTGGATGATCGAGGCTTGGGTAATAACGAAAAAAAAAAGTTTTAATGTTAATAAATTATGTTAATCCATGCACCTGCTGCTAATTATATACTTGCCATGCATCACAACCTTAACAGCATTAAAGAAAGAAAAGAGAAAATTATTACTGCAATGCATTATCTAATGGCTTCCAAGTCAGACAAAAAAATATTAAGAACTGAAATGGTGTAGAAATAAATGGATGAACCGTGTAGCAATGTATAATAAATTAACGGGATTAATGAACGCTTTATTTTCAACTAACCTTTTCTTTTGTCTTTTGATTGTTTGTTTTTGTTTCCTTGCCTACCTTGCTCTCATTGGTTTCTTTTGTCTTATTCTATCATATATACACTCCTTTCTACCACTTCTTTCTCTTTTACTCCGACGAAGGACTAGCGTCCGAAACGTCAGTAAGTTTTTTCATCTTTTCACGGTGTATAATTTACCTTTTCATCATTACTGTTTCATTAGAAACACCGACGCAGCTCACACTAGTTTTTAGCTAGTTATATCTTTGTGTAGCAATGGTGTTTTTTCTTTCCTTTTTTGTTTTTCTCTTCCTTCCCCCCTTCACTCTCTTTCTTTTTGCGTTCCTTTATATTATATACCCCTCCTCTTGTCATAGAAACAAAAAACAGCTCTTTTTAATTAGACTGAAACTACTTGCCTGACTCGGGTTAAGGACAAAAATGATGGAACATCCGCAGTTAACCTGACTTTTAATGTACAGGCCAAGCAAATATAATACTAATACATTTCATTTTTCGCAAGTTGAGGCTCTTGCATTTTGACAATTAGCAAAAAGTAAAAAGAAAAAAGAAAAAAAAAAAAAATAATAATAACAATAACAAAACGAAACAAAGATTGAAGTGTCAAAACTGAAAAACAGAAGATAGGAACTACAAGTACAAACAATCAAACTAACAAAAGAACAACAGAAGGTAAAGACAAGCAAGACAAGGTCATATTTGAATGTTACGAAAGATATGGTGTTGCGAATTTAGGTTGATTTATTGTTAAATGTTACTCTTTAAGTATCTGTTAGTTAAATGATATTTTAAAGCACTAATTCCCAAGCAACAACCATGCTAGGATACGATCAGTTTAACAAACAAGATTAGTGCTTTATAGTATGATTGGTTGGTTAACTTACAGTATGATTGGTTGGTTAACTTACAGTATGATTGGTTGGTTAACTTACAGTATGCTTGGTTGGTTAACTTACAGTATGATTGTTGTTTTTTTTCATACTATTTTAGTATTTAAGCACCATGCCATATGCAAGGTAAAGTTAATGCTAGTTATTATTTATTTCAAAATATTCCCAACCCTCTCTCTCCAAACGACCTCCCATAAAAAAAATTTGTATGAAAGATAAATTTTCTGTTATTCTATTGAATTTACAATGGTTTACTTTGAAAACTCAAATTAATTAATACCTAAATGCAACATTGCAATATAAAGATTTAAAAAAAGGGAATCTATCAAGAATGGTATGTAAAATATATTGATTTCCCCGACGAATCGCAACATGGTAGTACAAAACTTATTTTAAGTTTCAAAAAACTTTAAATCGAATGACTTGGAATGAATAAATCTTAATAACACTATTCTACTTTTCTCCTCTTAATTCCAATTTATTATTTTTTTATATGATAACGTTCTCGCAATAAGATGTTTTTAGATATATTTATAAGCTAAATACGTTTTTTTCAATAGATATAATCAATGTTTTCCCATGTCATCCCATATGTCATTCCCTTTAGTACCATCTCTTTTCCTTGCCAGCAAAGATATCCAAATTTCAATATTGATATAGCTCAAATAAATATTTCTATTCTTAAGGGCACTTGGTCTGGATTGCAAAAAACGTGTTTAGTTCGATTGCAAAACTATGTAAGACGAAAAAAGAATAAAAAATTGCAATTACAATTTATTTTCGTTTTAATTGAAATAATCTAACGAGTACATCTTTTTTAAAAGAAAAATTAGAAACGCGGATATTAGAAATTCGTTTTAATGAAATTTTAAATGATCTAATAATTTTATTTGCAGCAGAAATTTTCAAAATATTATTCAAAGCTAATATAATTTGAAAAAAAAACGATATTCATTTTTTATATATTACTCTTATATATATTTTCCATATATTACTCTTTTAGAAATTTAAATAACAAAAACTCAGAAGAATTTATATAAATGGAAATATTGCAATTTGATTTCATTGCAGTTTTTGTTTTGATTTTTGATTTATATAAAAATTGTAATCCTTTTAATTTTTTAGTCTTAAAAAATAAGACAATAACTTGAACTGAACAACAATACTGCGATTTCCAGTCACACGCGACCAACGAGACCTTCATCACAAACGAAAAATTAAGTTTTAGTGAACTCCGATCAAAAAGGTTTCTATCGTTTCTAATGGTTAATACAGCAGGAACGACGTGAATACTCACGTGAACACATGCAAACAACAGTTGCCCTTATCTCGTGCTCCTTCTTTCGCTGTGAATTTCTCGCTCGGCATATATTTTCTCAAAAATGTCACATGATTCCGGCTTCGAATTCCAAACGTTTGACTGCAAAGCTATCGCTATTTACTATAATTTGTGTGTGTGTTCAAGATCACTGAGATAAATCAATACCGATAGATTTGCAGTCAAGTGCTTGAAATTCGGAGCCCGAATCCTGTGACATTAAAAAAAACCCTTTTGAATGGCGACCACCAAATCTCAATTTTCGTTTGTGATGAAGGTCGAGTTGGTCGCGTGCGACTGAGAATCTCAGTAAATAAACATTAACAGTGTCAAATAAAACAACATTAACAACAACAACAACAATAGCAACGCAAGGAACGTTGAAAAAGAACCAAGAATCTAGTTAATGAAGCAACATTTCGACAACAAAACTTTTGATACAAGTTTGAAGAAATTCCAGATAACGCAACACGAAAAAGATGCTTATGAGACAAACATAAAGAAGAGGAAAAGTGAGCCGCAAATCAACCTTATTACTTTCGAGTTTTACGAAAACTCACAATTTGGTAACTGAACTTTCCGCCGAGTTTGATTCCTCCTTACCAGAATCCTCTTTGGTCGGAGGCTGCCCTTGATTGTCCGGTGGCTTTTCTTTTTTATCGGTGGCTGGTTTCTGGTCATTTTGCTTTGCTGGGTCTGCAGTCTGGTCTGAAGACTTTGACTCTGTTTCAGCACCTTGACCATGCATATCAGCCAAAGGGATATTATTACTAGCACCAGCAGCATTCTGATTGCCACTAGCCGGTTTCTTGGTCCCAACAATCTTCGCGTAGGTAGTTTCCTCGTACTTGTCAGGCATTTTAGTATGCTGACCCTTTCGAAGGGGTTCAAGGACAATGCCACCACGACCACCTGGTGGTTGAGTGTCTGCTAAGGATGCGTACGTCACCTCATCAGGTTTCTTCCTTTTGTTTCTTCTACATTGAAGTAAGGCAAAGAATCAATAAAATAACAATTCTATATATCCAAATGGCATGAGAAATAAAATTGAAGATTGGCATTAAACTAAACTAAACTAAAAAACTAAACTGAATGTTTTATAAGGATTTGTATGGGAAAATGCGCTGGATGGCAAAAGCTTACCAGCCAACACTTTCCCATACACAGCCTTGTAAATATTTGATTTCATATTTATAATGTCATTTCTTCTATAGTCAACATTTGGAGCTGATACCTCGCCCTCTTACTAAAGTTGAGGTGCTCTTTTCATTTCTGGAGTTCATTTTAACTCATTTGCTATCTTTAACGGGATTTGTTAGTGGAAGTCATCTATTACAGTACATGCAGTCTTTCAGAGTCAATGGCATAGTATCTACGACTTCCACAGGAAGCCCGTAAATACAAAAGGAAATCAAGAACTTTTAAAATGTTAACGGTAGGATACGTAGCACAACAAGAGCATCTGAATATATATAGTAGAATAGCAAGAAGGTGAACACTAAATTGGGTAGATATCGCATATAAAAGATTGACCTTGCGAATCCCCATAGAGAAGACTGCATTACATTTTAATTAGCTATCTTAAAGACTTCTATGGCCCATGTGCTGTACATAGATTAACACTAAATCATACCTTGATCTTATCTACTGCAGCATACGTAGGCCCCCCTTTTTCACCTCCAGATTTTGTTTGATTGTCATTCTTGTTTTTTGCACCCTTTCTCACTTCCACTGAATCATAAGCAGGATCGATATGTGATGGTCCATGATGAGCATACTGAGATGGAGAATAACCATCATTGTCTCTTGCCCCGTCTCTAAGTTTTATAAGAAAAGTTATGTTTGAAAGATAAAAGTGGTCTCCAATATTTTAACAAACTTATGATAAATACCGTGTTTCCTCTATAAAGCCCCCTGGGAAAATATTCTTTTTCAGTAAATTGGACTTGAGGCTTATTCAAATATTTTAAAATACAGTAATCAGGCTAATAACCATCAAAGGTGAAATATATATATATTTTTTATCAGAAATGTATTCTGCTTCAACTAGTACTACCACTCTTATCACCGACACCACCACTTATCTATACCTACCATTCCAACTACCATCACTATTCAGTAACTGTCACTGATATTACTGCTGTTATTCCTATGAGGACACATTACCAATCCTATTGTTTTTCTTAAATTAACAAAGTAAGTACTTACGTTACAACGACAACTTCTTCCACAACACATTCTAAGTGAATATTAAAAATAGTATTCATACATAGCCAAACAAAACATAAACTTGTAAGATGGGTGAAAAAGAAGATAGAACAAGTAAGCGAAAGAAAAAGGGAGGGAGAGGGAGAAAACAAACAAAAGAACACGCAAAAGAACAAGAAAGAAACTAGTGGACAATGAAGGAGGAAAGTTTAAAAGAAGTACGAAATGTAAGAGATTCGTAAAAAGAATACTTACTTTTCTTGTCCTTTTGTCTTTTCTTTTTGCAGTAACAAACAATCACCATGATTATGAAAATAAGTAACACAACGACCACGACAACGATAACTATAATCATTGCATCAGTTAGAGTGGGTGATGTTGTAGGTTCAGTCGACAGTTTTGTAATTTTAATTCCCGTCGTAGGGGAAGTTGTTGGAGCAAATAAACCTATGGTGACAATAAAATACTAATTATCGTCATTACCACCACCATCATCATCATCTCTTCATCATCATCATCATCATGGAAATCGGTAAAATTTTGCAGTGCATCGATGAGCTGATTCACTGTGATTAGAAGCCGTTGAGGCCCATACGTCAGTGGTATGCTATTTGCGTTTCATAACTCGATTGGTTGAAAAAATGTACAATGTTTACGGTCTGCCAATGAAATCGAATAAAATAAGTGGATCAACTCTTGATATAATACAAACTCGTTAAGTCATATGGTACTAACCATTCTGAATGCTGTTTAAGTCGATAATTAACCCACGAAGCTTTGGAGATTTTTCGATGACGGCGTTTTTAAGGGGCTGGAGATAATCAGCTGCGGCTCCCACGACGATAAGTTGAAAATTCACGATTACACTCCCTTGACTAAAATTTAAATGTCATAAAAAAGGAAACTCAGACAAAAATAGAAAAAAGGGAGAAAGTTACAGCTAAATATTGATTAAGAGTAAGGAAGAGTGAAAAATTAAAAAAAAAAAAAAAAAAAAAAAAAAAAGCTGCCATATTGGCTATCTAACAAAGGAATCTAATGAGGAATGCTGCGTTATTATCATACAACATGGCGGCTATACTCATGTCGTAACATGCACCCCCAGAATACGTCGGTATGCAAAATATATTTCTTCATTGTGCTAGAATTTCAAACGAGTTTAAAACGTCAATTCAACTGAAAAGACTGTAATTGAAAAAGCTATTTTTATTTCTTTGTCTTCATTAGGCATATTCACAAAATATTTTGTATATCCCGCGACAAAGAAGCAATTTATTTCTCACTAATAATTGTTCTTAAATTCCTAAATTCCTGGAAACGTTTTCCATGAATTACTTTGTGACAATATAATTTATTCGTTTTTTCCCTTTTATACATCGCGAAAACGCATTTGAAACAGCATGACAAAAACAACAGCACGGGCTTTCTGTATTTTCATGCGATTCAGCTTTTCAAATGTCATCAATTTTAGTTTAATTTTCGAGAACAAATCCTATATTTTTGTATGTAGTTGTCTTAAGTTGACTTGATTTAATGCAAAATTCAGCGCCGGCTATACTTCCCTGATTTTTCATGCCTTTCTACGTGTAACAACCCCATGTATACGTCATATTTAGCCAATCAGCGCGTATATTTATGGTCAACTATGGGTAAGACCAAATAATCATGTATATGGGATTTTTTTTTTGTTCCGTGTGTACTTAACAATTATTTTGTCAGTGTAGCTTATATAACATTGTACACGACAAAGATACGAGATACATCTTTGGGTACTGCTTAGGATTAGGTGATGCTTATCAGGATTAGGGTGCGGTAATACGAGCAACAAAATCGTTCAACTTGTCGCGTAATGTTCATTTTTACGTTGCAAGTTGCAGAGCGAATTTGGCTCGTATTATCCCCACGCGCACGACAAATTGTCTTTGTTGCAGAAAGTAGAAAGGGCTTCCACGTCTGCAACAGTAGCGCAGCAATTTTTTTTGGGGGAGGGGGGGGGGGGGGATGGGGTGGTAATACGAAAAAGTCACTCTAGCAGCTTGCAGCTTAACGATATTGCGCGACAAGTTGCACGATTTTGTAGCTTGTATTACCGCATCTTTAGGGAACTTACACAAATCCTAGTACTTTCACATCTTTAAAATACGGTTTTTCTTGGTATATATCTCGTAACTACAAGAAAAGGAGGAAGAATAAAAACAAATTTATACAAAATCAGTAATATAACGACAAAACAGAACATAACAACCACAGGAAAACAAATTGCAACTTCTGGGAACGTAAACTTAAGGAGCGATTACATGGAGCAGTTTTCTTCTGCAAATTGTCTCTCAACAGCGTTGCGAACCAAGTTGTACGAGTGTTTAAACGGTTCAACGGAGACTCAACGAATTCTGCTTTTCGCAAAGATCGCTGCAAATTGTCTCGCAATTTTTCTTTTTAATTGTGCTGTAGGTTACAAGATGCAATGCTCCATGCAACTTGTGTCGCAACGCCGGTGAAAGACAAGTTGCAGAGAAAATTGCTCAGTGTAATCGCGCCTTTAAGAATGAGTAAGTTTTTTGGTTATTTAGTTGGTTAGCGAGCGTCTCATTGTAACAATAATGGACTAAGTGAATGAATGAAGAATGAATCAATGAAAAATAAAGAATTAATATACCGGCAAAATACAACAACTTACTATCGCTGTTATTGTTTTTAGATTGATATCTTCGATGGCCCTTCTTTTAGTTCTCAGATTCTTATTGGTAATAGTGAAGGTGAAGTTCCAGGGTGTTGCTGGAACTAATAAAAATATGATGATAGCAATAACGATAGTGATGTAATCATAATAGTATTGTAATGGAAGCGAACGTTTTAATTAAAAGTGTACTGGGTATTTTCACTTTTAAATTGGGAATGATTTCTTTATAAGGAATTTAAAATAATCTAGTTATAAATATATCACTTACTTTCTTTGTACAAAGTGAAGTTACATTTGCCTGCTTTGCCACTAATTTCACAAATCAATTCCACATTGTTTGAGAAAAATGTCACTTTAAAGGTCCCCTTTTCATCGCTTGTATAAGATTGGGATGTCTTGTTTTTGCCAAGTCTGCAAGTGATTGACGGTCGTGGATTACCAGTGACATTTAAGGTATACTGTGTTCTGTTTATTAATATCGATGTCTGGCTTTTACAGATATCTGGCTCATCAAAATCTAAGACAAAAAAAGTAACGTGTCAGCGTGATAGGACTTTCGCAGCCGGGGAAAAACAACCACTGACGACGACAATAATACTATTAGAAATAATGATATATAAATAACAATAAAATAAGGAATCAAAATATATGAATGGTATGGTATGAAATTTGCTAAAATGGACCAGCAAAAACTAAAAACATTCCTGCCATTGCAATAAAAATAACCCATTTGTGTCACTGTTATCAATCTCGTATTAGCAACGCTATTTCTTTTATTTGGTGGCATGAAAAACAATAATTTCAAGAAGAAGAGTGACATTTCTCGATTCTGATTGGCTAACATTTTTTTCTTTGATCAGCTGGTCGGGAAATCAAGTTGGAATAGTTTGGGTCATTCTAGACTTCCAACAACTAATTAAAGCACCAACACTGAGCATTGCAACACAACAAGTACATCGTCTTCAGTTATTAATCAAGAAACATCTTCTAGGGCAATAAATGAAATCCAATTATTAGATCTTTTAATTACTCGAAGCATTCATTACATTACTATCAAGTCATTCAAAATAAAGAGCTTCGAGGCCGAACTAGCGCACCCAGCAATCAAGATAACAATCTTCCCGTTTATAGTTTTCTTTCTATTTCTTTTTTTATTCCTTTGTTTTTGTTGAGTTTTGAAGCACGTCCTGTAATAAATTGATTGTTTGAGCAAGACTCAGTTGAATTTATAAGAAGACCTACAACCAAAGACGACTTTGATCGCTTTGCTTGTGGAAATAAGTAATAAGAATGTGAGAAGTATTACATTGATGAGTAAACTAATAAGTGAGATTCGGCAAGCCTTATGCAGACGTTTATTCTATTATTTTACTTAAATCTGTCTTCCCTGGTTTCTTTTGATATAAATACATTGGAAAGTAATGTCATTTTCGCCTGCGAGCATGTTCAGTTCTAGATATTATTCCAGATCAAACATCAAGATTCAAATAGTTCCTAAAAAGGTTTTGACCGTAGATCTTCGAGAACCTTCCGAGAGCTAAGTCGGAGAAAGTAACTTTTACGTTCGTAAGCAGACGACGTAAGACGATTGATAATCGTTTAAATATCAATCTGCTAATATCTTAGTGAGTGAACGAGTCTGTCAGTCTCTGTCTATCTGTCTGTCTATCTGTCTGTCTGTCTGTCTATTTGTACCATTATTTGAATTTTATGATTATTAAAATACATCATGATTACAACACCTAATAAATAAAACACATACAAATTTCAAAATACATTTATTACACTTCTTTAACAACTAATGTATAAAAGAATTGCATTGGTGAAGCTCTATTTGCTGAGAACAAGAACGATACCTCTGAACAGGTTGGAACATTTTGGCCACCGAAGTGGCCATTTATTAATCGCAAAGTGTCAAACAATACTCAATGTGTACAAATATTCTAAGCATATTCACAGCAAAGGTGAGGCCAATACCGCCAAAAAGAGATAATTTCTTCTGGGACTTTGGAAATAGAGGAGGCTGGTGAGAACAACCATAGCGGTCACAAGAGGCAGTGTGGTGTGTGACGTAAGACCCTGTCTAATGAAGTTATCACGTGACCAAAAATGATTTAATCTGAGGATTCATCGAGTGTCGTCATATCACATATTACGGTGGGGAATCAAATGTCCTTTATAAAGTATTTTACAAAAGTTTACAAATAACTGATCATTTACAAATTATGTATACTTCATTTACTGTCTATTTGCAAACAAATTACAAATTATATATCTTAAAGATAAGTGTAGTGATTGCTTTATAGATAGATGCTTAAAAAAGGAAAGGTTTTGAACGACGCAAAACAAAGATCCAATACTCGATTCGACCAACAAAATTCAGGAACGTTACAAAGCCAACGATGAGAACATCATCGCCATCCATCCAACCAACCATGCATTAACTAACAGCTGGTAAAATCCACAGACCTCTTCTTTGATATCGAAAATAGCACACATCAGTCTAGAACTGAGTTTAGGGTCTACCAAATTCACAGATTGCTTCTGGTCAAGGATAATAACGCGTCCAGAACCTGCTCGGTACAATACAACACAATAAGCTTTATTAAAGGTTCCCTGGATGGATTCTTCAATTATATAATTCACAAAATTATCATAGTAAAAATATAAACATGAAAAAAAAAAAATATTGCCAACGTGAAAAGGCTAACTACAATTCAGTTCAAAATATACAATATATACAGATAGAAATGCCATCTACTGAGCCATATACTGAAGCTTTTTAATTTGGATTTGAACGTCTTATCATAGTTTATATTAGGAGTTGATTTTCACAACATCAAGCAGCAACTAGATCCTGCTTACGATCTTGAAGTCCTCCATTAAACAGCTTGGAAACGCCTGCATAGGACTCAACTTTGAAGAAGTTAAAGACTGATGGTAAGTCTTTTATGTACAGGTTAAATAGGCAATAGACCCAAAATAGATTTGAAATAAATATTATGTTTAAGAACAGCTGTTGATTCGTACTCGATGAGTTCTGTCAGTCAAATAACTTTGGAACCAAGTTAATACCAAGTCGGAAACTTTGACATTTCGTAGTTTCATTAGCAGTGTCTGAGGTTTGACACTATCGAATGCCCTAGTCAAATCGAGCATCAAGACGACTGTCATTTTTTTCTCGTCGATAGCCTTGTACAGATGGCTAGAGAAGAGAATCTCCAATGTTTCCGTGGTGTGACATTTTTTGTTCCCACTTCGATGAACAGAAAGCAAGTCGTTTGTCGTGATGTAACGAACAAACTGGTCGTGTGCTATGCGTTCCAACACCTTAGACAAGACAGGTAGTAGAGAAATGGCACGATTGTTGCCGGCGACTCCATGGTCCCCTTCCTTCTGATGGGCAATCACCTCGGCTCTTTTCCATTTTCCCATAAAACACCCCATTGAATGGGAGGCGTTAAACAGCCTCATCCGTCATGACAAGTAGGATGGGCATCAGGCACGTCTTGGAAACTCTCATCTTAACTTTAATCGTACCCTGGAGCCTTGTTTGTTGGAATGTTCGTGATGGTATTGGCTAATACATAGGAACCGCGATCGAATACAAACTTAACATCGCGATCCTCATTCTCTGCGGCGGAGCGATTGGGCGGGACTATGAATAGTAGATCGTAGTCTAACGCCAACTGCTGATCTTGGCGTGCAGCATTTAGAATAAATAAAAATAAAATAATAAATAGGATTTAGCAGTGGCATTTCCACAGAGTGGCTCTTCAATCCACTGAAATTCCAATTGGAATTTAGATGTCGATTTTTTTTTTTCTTTTTGAAAACCGGAGAACCCGGAAAAACCCTCGAAACACAGGAGGGAACCAACAAACAACTGATTTTCACCGACAGATGTGAACAATTCACTGAACTCATCGGCAATCTCTCCCGTGAGAACGCCAGGGCGGAGTGACCACACGGTTTTTCACCAAAAGCAAACAGACTTCCATACAGATGTTTTTTTTCCTCCATAGTTTCTTTGATTTCATTGCTGATTAGCTGTTTCTGACAGTCCGATTACCGACACGACCTCTCCTCGTATATAAGGCCCTTTAAAACCGACAGTCTCGGGGATCACACTAGATGTCTGATGACTGATTTTTTCGTAGATTGTCACGCAAATCGAATACAATGAAATGTACAATAGAGGGTATATTAAATCAAATGATTAACAATGAACCCAATGCAAAAAGGTAATGCCCTAATCTGCATAGTCAAATAGCCCAATTGGTTAAGGATTTTACAGGCAAACCACCTCAATCGTGAACACGTAGAGGTCATTAATGACTTTTTTGGGGATTCTTGATTTCATTATTCGATTCGAACATTCAGTAATGAAAACGAATCTTCAATATTCAAAAAAATAATAATAATTTGAAAATTCGTAAAAACTTGGCTTGTGACTCTTGTTTATAGCGGAAACAGAAGGTAAGTCATTAATATTACATATTCCTTGCACAAAAAGTTGTTTTTGCAATCCAGCTGCATATATGCTTGGCTTTTGTATGTGCCAGGCTTCGAAGATTCGTTTTCAATAATGAATGTTCGAATCGAATAATGAAATCAAGAATCCAAAATCATTACTGGCCTTTACGTGTTCACGCTTGAGGTGGTTTGACTGTAACACCAACTGAAAGACTGCACGTGAACACGTGAATTAACAAATATGCTCAGTTTCAAAGGTAATGAGGCAAATGACTGTAGATGTAGAAATATGTCAAAAGCACGAAAACGACGTTAATCAGGCATAGGTTATCTTTTTCATACAATTGCTTCTAATTTCGAAGCAATGTACCTTTTCAGGCATTTGTGCACTGAACACTGAAATTTTCCTGAATTAATAATGTAAGCGTGATGTTTCAAATGCTGCTTGTCATTACTTCAGCAGTGCAAAGGCAATACATGTTCTTTTTTTCACAGCTTTTTTTTTCGATCCATAAAAACGGTATCTTGAGGTATACTTACAATACACATCTAGGTAGTAACTCGTTTCTGCCTTATTACATTCCTCTCCGTTGCTCACTGTCAGATTATAAGTACCGGTATCACTCCTGTTGACTGTTTCAAATGTTACAGTGTTGTTATTCCACACTTGCTGTCCATTAGTCCATGTTATGTTTAACGGCTCACTACCAGATATATTACACCTCAGAGTTACATTTCTTCCTTCAACTGCTGAAGCATTTCCCTTTTCGCCTTCGTATATCGTACAATTACTGATTTTTGGTGGTTCTGCGTGGGAACATAAGAATTGTACAAATTCAAGTTTAAAAAAATATATTTCTACAAAATTTCGTGCTTAGCAATCGTATTTAAGCATGTTTTACATTCTACATCTCATTTGAGAAACACAACCAGAGAAAACAAGAAAACGCTTTCAATGTTACATGTATTTACATAACTAACCTGTAACGTTGATCGGAGCTAAGCTTTTGTTTTCACCGACTCCAATCTGGCTTTCAGGTTTACAGGTAAATCTGTTTATCCCTGTTTTGTCCAGCAGCACTTTGAATAGACCAGCATTGTTTTCCTGAACCCATTCCTCGTTTCGATATAAAGAGTACTTTTCAACGGGAGGGTTTGCATTAGATGTACAAGTAATGTTGATGAGACTCCCAAGACAAAATATTAATGTATTTGAAGAATGGCTGATGTTTGTGTTTTCCGGTTTGTCTACAAAATTTAATCAAGAAAAAAGAGATTAAACGGTAATGAACACTGAAATCATTTAAGTGCGGCTACGATTAACAGAGCGTAATCAACAAAAAATCCAGTTTTCAAAATTAAGTCGTAATGTTAACAATATCAAAATTATTTCTGAATAACTGACGGTTGAAAAAATTATTTGCACTTTTTTTATTTATGTATTTATTCTTTACATTTAGTTTTTTATTTTTTTATTTTTTATTTTTTGACATAAAATATTATTACTGAGCCGGAGAGTAGGGATTCTTTTACTCCATGTTTCATATGCAGTTAAATATCATCATACTACATGGATGAGCATAATCTCATAGAATTGACCAAAGAAAAGCAAAGAAAGACCGAAAAGAAAAGAAAAGAAAAGAAAAGAAAGAAAAAAAGAAAAGAAAAGAAAAGAAAGAAAAGAAAAGAAAAGAAAAGAAAAGAAAAGAAAAGACAAGAACGCACATACCTCACAAACATCCACAACAAAACTCAACCGACCGCATCACTCCCCACAAGCACATAATCCCTTCCCTAAGTGCAACGGAACATTACACCACATGAAAATAATACAAAACCATTTAAGGTGAAAAATACATTAAAAAAACGCGATTGTCAACTCGTGGGGGATATTAAATAATGAGAAAGTACACACGATTTTTGTGACTTTAGAAACAAAGGTGTAAAAAAGATAGTGGCACTCTTTAATTTTACTAATTCCTCTACCCAGAATATTATATGCTGACTCAAAAAGAACCTTGTGATACTTTCCAAAAACAAACTAATAGCACAGAACGTAGCCAATGTTATACTTACAATACACATCTAGGTAGTAACTCGTTTCTGCCTTATTACATTCCTCTCCGTTGCTCACTGTCAGATTATAAGTACCGGTATCACTCCTGTTGACTGGTTCAAATGTTACAGTGTTGTTATTCCACACTTGCTGTCCATTAGTCCATGTTATGTCTAACGGCTCACTACCAGAGATATCACACCTCAGAGTTACATTTCTTCCTTCAACTGCTGAAGCATATCCCTTTTCTCCTTCGTATATCGTACAATTACTGATTTTCGGTGGTTCTGCAAGGAAAGAAATTCAAAGAATTTATTATTAGAATACGAAATGAAAACGACCTAGAGTACAATTCGTTATTAATAGTAACAACTAATGTTTTAAAAGTTCTTGTAATTGCAAGAGCCTTCAGGCGAGAACAAATTAAGAACTTTTAAAACATTACGAGAACCTTTTTCATCACGAATTGT
Organism: Actinia tenebrosa; assembly: GCF_029948245.1. Classification (NCBI taxonomy): domain Eukaryota; kingdom Metazoa; phylum Cnidaria; class Anthozoa; order Actiniaria; family Actiniidae; genus Actinia; species Actinia tenebrosa. Next base: position 13,091,816 of record NW_028292584.1, read on the forward strand.
AGAAGGTCGTGCATATATTATTTATAGTATGCTCAACGAAATATTCGTAGCGAAGGTATTTATCTGTCTCTTTGCCCAATTTTCATCAATAAATCTAATTAAGGACAATAAAAATGCATAAAAAAGATTAGTTGTAAAGGTTTTAGTATTATATAAATGTTTGTAGATTAAAAACAGATATATAGAATTCCTATTAGTATAGGAAATCGCACGATCTTCTCGTACAATTTGGAAATTAATAGACACGAGTAATGTTTTGAAAGTTCTTTAATTGCACTTACAAGAACTTTCAAAACATTACTCGTGTCTATTAATTTCCAAATTGTACGAGAAGATCGTGCGATTTTTTGTTTATACTTCACTCAACAAAATTTCAGTAAAAAATGCGAAGCGACGCCGTTCATCTTTGTCTATTTGGCGGCCGATTTCCAGTCCATCGCGCAACTGAAATGCTTAAAAAAGATTAGTTCTTATGGTTTAAACTTTTATTTAAGTGTTTTTTAAGTACAAAATGATAGAAAATAATTGTTTTGACATTGTTTTGGCCGTGTTGCCATAGCGACTTAATTCGGTACTCCTACGGAGTACAATTAATGCTATAATTGTACTCCTCTCGACCAATCAGAGTCGAGTAATTTTGTTGAGTGTACTATAATGCGATTTATATAATTTTACCGAGTAAAATTAACGATTAATTGTACTTCTCTTGATCAATCGTCTCTATTGTCTTATAGGTTCAGGTCAAGCTTCGAACTTCACATGAGCCGAACCTAATTGAAACAATAATTAACAAGGCAGAGTTTCTTTGATGTAATAAGCATCGGCTCATGTGAAGTTCGACGTTTGATCTGAGTCTAAGTGCACCGAGTAATATTTTATCATACAAACCTTTAACGTTGATTGGAGATAAACTTTTGCTTTCCCCGACTCCAATCTTGTTTTTAGGTTCACACCTAAACCTGTTTGTCCCTGTTTTGTCCAGCATCACTTTGAATAAACCAGTATTGTTTCCCTGAACCAACTCCTCGTTTTGATACAAAGAGTACTTTTTAACGGGAGGGTTTGCATTTGATGTACAAGTAATAGTTATGAGACTCCCAAGACAAAATGTTGTATTATTTGGAGAATGGCTGATGTCTGTGTTATATGGTTTGTCTAAAAAAAATAAAAAAATAAAATTAAAAATAAAAAAAAACAAGAACAATTAACGTTCAAGATGCATACTGGGATAAAACTGTTATAATCACTAAACAATGACATCTTCAAGTATGGCTATGTTTAACAAAGTTTTTAATTTTTATTTTTTCCCAAAAATATTATAACTGAGGAGAGTAGGGAATACTCGTTAAATTTTAATAAACTCTAATCATCAAATACAGTTATCATGAACATTATCTAGAAAATCAAACGAAGCCAGATTGTTTGAATTTATTGCTAACCTTTATGCCTTGTAACAATTATAGCATTATATATAAATATATATATTTAATTATTTAATTTATCTCCTTTTTTGCTATAGTGGAAATTTACACTGTTGAATTTAATATTATAGTATTATCATAATATTATAGCCTTGTAGTTTTTTTCTTTTTTTTTTTTTTTTTTTTTTTTTGACCCTAAATGAAAATTACGACAGCCAACTAGAAAGCTTTAGCTCCTTTGGCTGTCGTACACTTACACCTATTATATTGTTAATTATATTAAAAATCCTAAATATTATTCAACTATATATATTCTTGTAATTCTATTATATAAAATTGAAAAAAACAGTGTAAATAAACTGAAATAAATTGAATTGAATTGTGAAAATTAATGCACGTATTTTAATTGTTTCGGAATCAATATTAAAAGCCTTTCCACGTTAATGAATTTAGCAATGTTTTAAATAGCTCGGGTCACTGAGCCATCGTCAAGTAAAATAGCAAAAAAAAAGAGAAGAAATATCGCATCTAGCTATTTCCTTTTGTAACTAATTGTATTACTTTACTTTTTTTTCTTGCACGCGCTTGAACACTATATAGGCGCTCCTGAATAAGGTATATAAATGTTTTTGAAAGTCGAATAAAAAATTATATCATTGCTATCAGTAAAAGCAAATGCATTAATAATCCTTTACCCAGCCAATTTTTATTGTCTTTTAATTATTTATTTGTTTATTTGTTGTTTGTTTGTTTATTTATTTATTTTTCTCTTAACTCTTAATTTGAAGAATAGGCGATTTTACTGATTTGCTGGTTGATTTATTAGATTCATAACTAACTGGCCCTGTCATTTACTAAATCACTGTTGCACATGACTTTCTTATTAACTTCACCTAAGTCTACACGTTATTTTAACTGTTAATAATTTAGCTGAACAATAAAACGATGATCATTGTCTCAGGCTTTGCATTAAATATTTTCAATAGCAATCTTTATGATATGAGAATGAGTATGACGCAACAATGAATGAATAAAGTAAGATGTCAATGGAACATTACCTTTAATAAAAGCTCCACTCTTGAAACATCGTTCACATGTACGCGATAGACCAGACAAAGAACGTTGAAGCAAAGTTTTTAAACTGATTGTTCGAGCTTGTTTTTTGCACAATCAGTATTCCCCTAGTGGAGTGGTGGTTCATTAAAACAACTGATAATGCAATAAGTTTCGTGACCCTTGTACAGATAACACGAACTTCGAAACTGACAAATAGGGCCGGGTTGTTCAAACCTGGATTAGCACTAATCCAGGATTAACTAGTACTCTATAGGTCTTATTGTGAGTTAACCCAGGATTAGCACTAATCGGGCTTTGAACAAAAATCAAGGACAAAATAAAAATCAAGGACAAAAAAAAAAAAAAAAAAAAAAAGATCGAACAATCGTCTTAAACACCAAAACAGCAGACAAAAGATTCTGACCGATTTTCTGACCCACTTTGGCTGCGTTCATAATGTATAGCTGAGGAGGAGGAGGAGGAGGAGGAGGAGGAGAAGGAGGAGGGGGGGGGGGGGAGCAGGTGAATTTGAGGAAGGATCGGGAAAATTTTGGTAGGAAAAAGGGGGGATACACAATTGTTGGAAGAAACTACAAGCCTTGCTTAGGGGGGACCGTATTTTTTGCATGACTTTAGGAGGGTGTTAAGATTCTGGACATTTCAGATTTTCCCCTGCCCCCGAATCCCTCCCCCCCCCCCCCCCCCCCCCCCCAAACCACTCTGCCAAACATTATGAACGCAGCCTTTGCTAGTGTGGTTTTTGGAATCATCCAAATTGTTTGCATGACTAAAGTAGCTCAAAATAATCAGGCGGCCAAAAGTCGAATTTGGAAAACTGGTGTCCATAATCAAGTGCCAACGAAATACCTTTTTTATAATAGAAAATTACGGTCTAAAGCATGCTTCATGGCGGCAATATGTAAACGAAACATAACTATATGAAAATGAAAATAAAGCAAGTTAGGGAAAAGAATTACCGCATACAAAATGCAACACTGCCTTATTGGGCCGCGCCGCAAACGTATTCTAGTATTCCTAGTGGTAGTGTTTCTGCAGTAGGGGCCGGTTTTTGGAGGAATTAGGGATTACACACTCTCATGATACTAAGCAATCTAATTATGTTTATTCTTATTCTAATTATGTTTCTTACTGTTTATCTTACTACTTATCCTATTCTCAAGGAACGTATCCAAGATCAATCACAATCTAAACTTTAAAAGGACTTAGACCTTTAAATATCTGTGGTCAGTAGTTACAAAAATAAAAGCAAGCATCATTTATATCGAAGGCCACCTGATGCTTGATATTTAAGAATATTGACTCCTACGTAAAGGCAAATGAGAAATCCGAATAGAGCAGAATTCTGGCTCATTCCGTAGATAAAATATTCTTCCAAAACCAAAGACCAGGCATAAAACACCAATTAAGTAAAATTAAGACAAATTAAGTGTGCTTTTTTTCTCTTCACAATATTACAACAAAAGACGAGTAATAAGAGGTGAACGTAAACCGATTTTGATCAAAGAGGATATCGGCTATTTCGGAAATATATATATCGGAAATAAAACATGAAATTAACATACTAGGTTTCCCACAATTCCTTGCAATGTATAAATTAGCATCACTTCTTCCTTTGTGCACATTTCCAACGTCATCAAGAGTATGCGTGACCCACCATCCCACCCCTAAGCATGATGTGGTGCGCAGCGCCTGCAGTATACATGAATTTTCTTGGCTACTCCATATCTTGTTGTATGTTCATATGTATTATAGGTACCGAGAATATATAACAACATAGACAATAAATGATCAGCTTACATTGTACAGTGACGTTACTTGTGCAAATACCCCGATCACCAACACCATTATACACAGAAACATTGTATGTCCCAGTATCTTGTCTTGAGGCAGTAAATGTCAGTCTGGTATTGGCGGCCAGTCTACTTCCATTAGGATGAGTCCAGATGTACTCATAAACACGTGGGTATCCTGTGGTGGTGACGTTTAACGAGACCTTGTCTGTTTCGTTAACTGTTGTTACATCAGGATGTATGGTACACGATGAAGGAACTGAAATCGTTAAAAGAAGCAAGCAAAATCGTTTTTTCCAGTGTTGATAAAGTAAAATAAGGTGCACGGGGAACATGAGAAGGTACATAGAAAACTAATTTAACAATTTATTTGATTGAAGGTAGTTTATTGACCTACATATTGCCCGATTTCCATATTGCGGCTATTCTCTCGATAAGCGCGTAGCAATGAAAACAGTCAGTGGTAAAATATCTACAACTCAGCACATGCTAAACTAAGGAAAGTACATTTAAATGAATAATACGGTATACCAGTACGGACGGAAAATTCAATAACAAACTCATACAACTGGAATTCAGTGGATGAAGAGCCACTCTGTTGAAATGCTACTGTTAAATATTATTATCGATAGTTTATTCATTCATTTATTTTATTTACCACTGTTGTTCTTATACAACCTTTTAAGCAAGGACTCACTGATGGACTAAAGGACTAATATTTTAATACACTAATACAATGGTGTTCTTTAATCCCATGCACCCTATTATACACAAAGACCATTAATGCAAACTCTTCAATGAAGTAGAGGTCCCTACTTATATGGAAACGGCAAATTATATAGTTAAAAGGGTCCATCAACTAGGTGCATTGATCAGGACAAAGGTGGTTAAATCCGTTGTTGACAAAGTACTAAAATGCAACGGCGAAATGAATGAACTAAAACATAAGCAGTATGCATATTCTCCAAAAACCCAAATGCTATTACAGTGCTACTACACCAACCAAGAAGGACGACTATGTATTTTAACAAAAGAATCGAGTACAAATTTTCACAATTTTTCCTCTAAAATCATATATTTTAATTTATACAAATGTTGTGTATCATCAGGAACTCATGAACAAGAAACAGTTTGAAATCCCCAATTCACTGATTCATCTGTTATTCAGCATAAAGAAGGTGATTTGTGAATTTGATTTAACATTTGTTTGGGTGGCCATGCTTAATGTACATGTAGTTGCACTGTAATACATAAAATAAATTAAATTGACAATTACTGTGTGCTGGACAAACTAAGATAACGAGAACAACGTAAAATAAAGTTGGCCAATCAAGAGTGTAAACAATAAAATCAAACTTGAACCAATCAGGAGCAAGCAATAAAGCATCATTAATATGATATATCTCAGGAAAAAACTTAGATGTTATCAACAATGGTGGGAATAAGTGATCATGATTAGCTGAGGTCAATACGTATGTTACTGATTTTGCTCTCTCCTGATCAGGCTAAAGTTTTCGTTATTTTAAATTTTGTTCAACTGGTTCTGGTTAGTGTGCACACAGTAATAATTACTAATCCACAAGAGATTAAGATATACATGATAATACATGCATTATTACTTACATTGTACAGTGACATCACTTGTGCAAATATCCCGATCACCCACACCATTATACACAGACACCTTGTATGTCCCAGTATCTTGTCTTGAGGCAGTAAATGTCAGTGTGCTATTTGCGGTCAGTCTACGTCCATTAGGATGAGTCCAGATGTACTCATAAACAGGTGGGTTTCCTGTGGTGGTGACGTTTAGCAAGACCTTGTCTGTTTCGTTTACTGTAATATTTTTATCAGGATATATTTCACACGATGAAGGAACTGAAATTGTTAAGAATTAATAAAGTAAAATTGTGAGTGATTAATTAAGTGATTAACTTTACCCATTCTAACCATCCCCTCTCAACTAACAAATTAACATAGAATTTGGAACATTGAGTTTCTCAGGGCTGTAGCAAGGGGTAAGGCTAGGGGGGTGTCCACTGCCTCCCCCCCCCCCCCCCCAATAATTTTTCAACTGCTTTGCATAATATTTAGAATGTCATATATGACAAGGGGAATCAGAATTTAGTAAAAAGAGAGAATCCAAACAATGTAATTTGCAATCTAAATTCCAGTGTGGGCAAACAAACCAAAAATGCGCATGGTGCAATAAATACATGTAAACGTTTGGCTGTCTTTAAATATACATGAGAATGGCTCGAGAGCCCCTCCAATACATTTGACCTTGCTGCGGCCCTGGTTCTAGAATACATATTTATTTAGCATCATCATTATTACTATAGAAAAAAGGTATAAACTATTAAAACTAAAATTATGATAGAGTACAAACACTATAAGTGTGTAACATAAATACCACTAAATACTGCTAAATTATGCTAATCCTATTGTTTTCTATTGTTTAATTAGCACTATTTACTACTAAATAGTGCAAAGTGTTACACACTTTTAGTGTTTGTACTCTACTAGCTATGTAAAATAACTAATATACCAATATATAAGTTAAGCTAGATTAAGACAGAACACAGAACACAGCAAACAGTACATGGTAAGCAAGGGGGTGTACAGACAAATGAATAAAAAATCACTACTGATGCAGAAACTCCCACCATTTAATATAAACCCCGTCCGTCCGTCCGTCCGTCCGTCCGTCCATCCATCAGTCAGTCATGCTGAACACCAAATCAAGCTAGTGAAACAGCATTGAAGAGGGAGTCAAAGTCCCCACAAACTTAGTCCAAAACTAATGCAGCTTAAAAAATAACAGTATTGTATGCCTTGCTTTTGAGTCAGAATATTTCTTTACAGCCTTTGACTATTTGATCTATATTAAGTCTACAGTACATTTATCTATCAGGTGGTTGTAGCTTAACCTATTATTAGTGTAAGTAATTCCTGAACCTTAAAATCATTGTGACAATAGTCTGTAGCTTACAAAAAAATATTAAATAATGAAGAAAACATGAAATAAAGAAATTGAACTGGTCAGTGGAAAACTGCCAATATCATCTACTTTTAAAATTAATATAAAAAATTCCTTTGGAGACATTAAGCTACAAAAGTCGACTTTGGGCAAGTCTAGCATAAAGCACATTTCACCACATGACAAGCATAGAAAATAAAATTCAAGATTTTCTCTTTTTTTCATTGAATGCTGACATTATTTTATTTACAATTGAATTTTATGCTAAAAATGAGTCATTTGCAGCTGTTTCTGAGTTTTGAATTTAATAGAAATTCTTTAAATACATATTTTTTTTGCTAATTTGTATAAAAATAGTACCTAGACCTCTGCTATAAAGGTTAACTAACTGCATCAGATAACTAAATTCACAATCTTATTTTTTTGACTACTCTCTTCAGGAACATATATCAAATGACATTCTATCATTATGAAAGACCTGTCCAGCTTCTTTCTAAGAGATAAATAATGCATGAGCTATGAAAGTTCTCTTACGTTGATGTTAATAACTGTTGCATTAGGTTTTAATCTAGTTCAAAACACATATTTATTTTATTACATTATAAAGAAACATTATATTAAGTTACTGCCATGCCATCATGACAGGGGTCCGTATATCAAAGACAATAAATAACGTCTATCCAAATAAAACCTAGCAACGAAAGCCCAATTTCTAATTATGTTAAAGAAAAAGAGTATTTCACTTGACCTTATAATATTATATACATGACATTATATGTATATAGTACACAACAAATACAAGATAACAGACTTATAGCCATTACTAGACACTCATCATATCAGTCGGGCAAACTTATTTCGATTATATTTTTGAATACTATGTTTAGAGACTGACTTGTTCGACATTGCTAATGAAATAAAAAAATTAATCATTTTTATCCAAAATATTTTTTTAACCATTATATTTCTTATTTTCTAATCTTTTTGATGCCTACAATCTAGATAACTTATCTCATTTTATCAATCTTTCTATGAGGGAATGCACACCCTTATGAAAATATAGACCCTCCTGTCTTCCGCTCCCCAGGCAATGCTGAACACCAAATCAAGCCAATGAAACAACATTGATAAGTGACACATATATATATTACATTACTTTTTATTATCGACAAGTCTTATTAATCAGCAACAGCTAGCAAAAAGAGAGGCAAAGTCTCCATGCACAAACTTAATTGTCCAAAGCTAGTGTATATGCTGAGCCTTGTTATTGAGTCAGAATATTTTATGCTTTACAGTCTTCACAATTCGATCAATCATCTGCAATTGTCTATCAGGTGGTCGTATGTAGCTTAACACAGTGTAAGTGTATGTGTTACTAGACCATACAATGATTGAAAAAAAGCCTGTACTGTAACTTATAGAAATAACAACATAAAAGAAAGAAATTGAACTGATCAACAGAAAACTTCCATTATTATCTTAAACTTTTAAAATAAAGATATATCTTCCATGTAGCTAGGCTTTCATGAAGTGAAAAGTGCACACGAGAAATTAGTTCTCGCTTCAATTAAATAATAATAAATTCCTCCGGAAACAAGCTAGAGAGGTTGACTTTGGGCAAGTCTAGCATATTAGCGTATTTCATGTCTTGACAAGTATAGAAAATAAAATTTAGATAACACATGATAGACAGCACTGGTCTCTTTTCACCGAGTGCTGACATATTTCATTTACAATTTAATTTTATGCTAGAAATGAGTCATTCTGTGTAGCTGTTATCAAGTTTTAAATGAAACTGAAATATTTTTACCAGGAGGGGAAAAAATGACATTGAGTTATCAATTTTATTTTCTTCTCTTAATTATTTCTTTGCTTTAAGTTGAAATTCTGAGACCCAAAACCAAGGTAGCGGTCCTTATTATTCAAATTGCATGCAACTGCCCTTGATGTAGTATTGTGAAAGTTAGGCATCCATATTAATAAACTTTACAAAATCATATTCAAACATATTATGCAAAATCCCAACCACCCATACTATGTCTATCACAGTATGTTTAAAACATAACATAGAGTATTTTGCAGTTAATGTAGAAACCACTAAATCTATACTGATTTTCTGATTTCTTTTCTTCCAACCAAGTGTTTGGTAACAAACAAAAAATGAAGGATATCAAACAGGAAGTTATAAGACATTGGATGATTTGTATATGAAATAGACCTAACAGCTGGATCAATACAGGTCGTCTGACTCAAGATAAAAACAATACCCTACTATATATATAAACATGAAATATTTGTCATGCTACATCATCATTATAAATATTGGTATGCTATATCTTGATGTTTAAAGTAAAGAAATTGTGTTCCTTAGTAAGTTAAAACTGTAATTGGTAGGTAGTGTTAATCTTATTAATATGTGCAAATGAAATGAATGCACACTAGCTACAATCTTGAACAAGACTGATGTGTTTGTCACAAGTCTAAACAAGTGCTAAACAAGTAAAAAAGTCAGTCCAAATGAATACTTCCAGAAATTATCCATACACATCCCACAGAGGAATTTGAAATTTCTGAAGGTTGGTGGGGGGAAGGGGTCAGAGAAAAGAACAAAAATTACAGAGTTTGTATGGGAGAAAACTGGAATTTCCGAAGGTAGGGAGGGTAGGGAGGGTAGGGAGGGTATGGATAATTTCTGGAACAACACAACATGGAAAAAATGTGGTCTAGGCCAGTATATTCAAGACCTAGGGCAAAGTTTTTCCCTATCTGGAATTCCTAGTTGGTAAATTTTTTTTCTTCTAAAGTCTGTTTGTCCAATCACACCAAAAATTAGAAGAAACCCCAAACAAATGTTCTCCAAGACTGAGTGCCCCCCCCCCCCCCCCCACTTAATATTCTTTAAAAAAAATAAATATACTAATCACTAGCCCTTACAGGACATTTGTCAAATGGCATCCCAGATATTATAAAATTGATATCATAAATTTGTCAAGTGGTCATAGATTTGAAACATATGTACTTTCAAAAATAACTATTTGTAACAGAAACAAAACAAGGAAATTATATTTTACTTGAAAATACTAAACACAAATGAAATTAGAATACAGAAGGTTGTGAGTTCGATTCCCATCTGGAACTTGGAAATTTTTCCTGATTTCCTGTCTTTGCGCACCAATAAAATTTCTCATAAATTTGTACTTGGTACAAGCCTTTTTGATAGAAAATCTCTTGGCTATGCATACTCTGAGTTCGTTGTGATAATGCTGATTTAAACTGTCTGAGGGCTTCATGATGCCCTACAGCACTTCATAGATGGACATACAGCTGTAGGAAATGGCTCTCTAATTTTTTCAGTTTTCTAAAAACCTCCAAAACAAGTGTTGTTTTTTTTGTGTAACAAAAGTTTCAGTACTGGGAAATGTGTAGTTACAGAAATTATCCATACCCCTCCCCAAACAATAGAGAAATCCCTCCTGCCCCAAGAAATTCCAATTTTCTTCGATACAAATTCTATCATTTCGTTCTTTCTCTGACCCCCCACCCCTCGTAAATTCCAAATTCCTCTCAAACTACTGGCTTCGCCTTGGGAAACAATGACGTCTCAGGTCCACATAACACACTGTTTTCCTCGGTTCCAGTCAATAAGTGTTACTACAATTTTTAAAATCATTTTTAACTCGTGGATACGCGAAGCGTAGAAACGAGTTATTGTGAGGGGTCTGAATATGCAAATGTCTCACTCGCTCACTCGCTCACTAAGATGTTAGCAGATCGATAATTAAACGTTTAGCGATTGTCTTACGTCATTTGACTACGAATGTTACACGACACTAGCAAGCACAAAGCTCTTATACCATATAGATTACTTTGTTATTTTATATGAGGAAACGAAATGCTGATTTTCCATGTGGGATCAGTTTCTAGCACTTGTAGGGCGCCGTGGGGGCCCACTGTGCATGCGCACACTCGCACATAGTTTTATCTTCGAATTATTCATATTAAAAGAATCAAGGAAAGATGCAAGTTGAAATAAAATTATACGATTAACACCTGAAATAAAATTTCAATGACTTAGACCTTTTTTTCTTATGTATTTTAAAAAGTAAACAAACACGCTTATTAGGTACAACGTGATTTTTCAGAAGACTCGTAGATCGAGCCGGTTATCGAAAAAAGCTATTTTAATTAGAACTCAAGAAGAGAGTCTGCTTTCAAGCTCTGGAGGACTTTATTCTCCATACAGACAGCTCAAAGTCACGGCGGTATTCAGGAATAAAATCTCACAAACTCGATCGAGCGAAGTTTTAATATTACTGATCAACAGTTGTATTTACTAGAAGATAATATAGGTAAGTTGTAGTGCTTGGGAACGAGGTTATTCCGGGTGAAAGCCGGTTGTAAAAAGTTGTATTTACTAAGTGACTTCTTAAGAAAATAATCAATGTAGATGTACGTAGATAGTAGAAAAATAGTAAAAGACGAAAAAAAGAACAATTCCAATGGAGTTTTGAAGGAAGTTCGGCCAGTTTTGTCCTTTAAATAAGCAGTTCTGAATAAAAAGTAGATTGATCGCCACGCATTACAAGATTACAAACAGCCGAAGCAATGCTCAGATTGTATGTTGAAATGTGCGAAGGTCTAACGAGAATTCGCTCCAATAAATAATCATTAATTTACCGACTTGGATGAAGACGAAATAAATATCATTTCTAAATGTATTTCTATAAAATATTTGCTTAGTTCACAGTGTAAATAAATAGTTTCATTTGAAGTAGGAGCCGTGACCCCTGAAGGTCAAGATAAACAGTAATGTAAATCAACACGCATAACGCAACGCTTTGTGTTGATCGTCCCGATTGTATCATAAACGGTCGATTATCTTGTATATTCAGTTTTGAGCTCGTAGGTCGAATGATTCCTGGAATAAAACACACAGCCCGCTTTGAAACTGAAAACAGAGAAAGCGTTTTCAAATAGATCTTCTTCCAATTGTACTGTATACTTGACTCAGTTGACTCTATCGCGAAGTCGTAGTCAAGTCGTCTTTCGTATTAATTGAAGTTCAGACAATTTTAAACTCCAAACTCAACAAACTAGCGAAGAACTAGAAGCTAAAAGGAAAATAAAAAGGACGATTACTCATCTTACTAGATAAATTGAGCATTCAAAATATTAAATCGAGCGAAATATTTGGAATCCGTTTAAGAATGTCAACAAACTTAAAGAGGGCACAGGAAGACCAATCTTCGAAAAGTGCAACAAGTATCCACGAGTTCGCCTAAGGGCCTTTGATTATAATCTGTGTCCGAAAGTTGCACGCTTACATTTGGTCAATCAAACTTATTAGTAGGTACCTTTCATATTTTTGACTGGCGGCAGCGAAAATCAAATTTCAGCGTGCAACTCAGAGACAACGACGGTCCGTGTAGGTCCGTGTAACACTCCACAAAGAGCTTTTCAATTTAGTTAGCGTGAATTGGAAATATGAAATTTGCCTGATTTTTGAACTTTTCATTTTTTACGATCATGTCAAAATTCGAAAATTATCTCATCAATGTCAATTTTCAATTTTCGAAAAATTAAAAATCAAAATATATATTTGAAATGACTTTTCGATATTTTGATTTTGTACTCTGAAAACGAACTTTGGAAAAATATCCTGTAGACAGGGGGAGGTGAAGATTAGGCGGACTGAGGGTAGGTGGGTCCACTAACAACAACAACAATAATAAAAAACATAGAGGGAGGGGAGGCACCAAGAACCCACCTACTGACCGGACTTTTACGGCACGAGGTTTCTAGTTCGTAATCGTATCATCCCGGCTTCGACTATACTACCTAGGCCACTTTGGAAGACAAGTATGGAGCGTGAGAACGCGATAACCTCATTGGCTAATGCTGTTATCAGTTCATCTCCGTCTAGCTTTACTGTTATCTGATTGGTGATTTTTGATTTTTCCTACCGTAGTCGTGCCGATGAATGTCTCTCAAAGAACAGAAGACTTGTAGATTCCTTTCAGAACATCCTCGTTGTAATCCATAATTCTCGGTTAACAACACTCCAACTTCACGAAGCGCATATCCAAAATCTTCTATAAGCTGTTTGATTTCGTGCTCATAAGGATCTAAAACACTTCTGCTTGAAGCCATGTCATTCAAATCAGTAAAGCTAGACGGAGATGAACTGATAACAGCATTAGCCAATGAGGTTATCGCGTTCTCACGCTCCATACTTGTCTTCCAAAGTGGCCTAGGTAGTATAGTCGAAGCCGGGATGATACGATTACGAACTAGAAACCTCGTGCCGTAAAAGTCCGGTCAGTAGGTGGGTTCTTGGTGCCTCCCCTCCCTCTATGTTTTTTATTATTGTTGTTGTTGTTAGTGGACCCACCTACCCTCAGTCCGCCTAATCTTCACCTCCCCCTGTCTACAGGATATCTTTCCAAAGTTCGTTTTCAGAGTACAAAATCAAAATTTCGAAAAGTCATTTCAAATATTTATTTTAATTTTTGATTTTTGAATTCGAAAATTGAAAATTGACATTGATGAGATAATATTGGAATTTTGACATGATCATAAAAAATGAAAATTCAAAAATCAGGCAAATTTCATATGTCCAATTCACGCCAACTAAATTGAAAAGCTCTTTGTGGAGTGTTACACGGGTCGGAGGTGAAGGGTCCGTGTAACACTCCACAAAGAGCTTTTCAATTTAGTTAGCGTGAATTGGAAATATGAAATTTGCCTGATTTTTGAACTTTTCATTTTTTACGATCATGTCAAAATTCGAAAATTATCTCATCAATGTCAATTTTCAATTTTCGAATTCAAAAATCAAAAATTAAAATAAATATTTGAAATGACTTTTCGAAATTTTGATTTTGTACTCTGAAAACGAACTTTGGAAAGATATCCTGTAGACAGGGGGAGGTGAAGATTAGGCGGACTGAGGGTAGGTGGGTCCACTAACAACGACAATAATAAAAAAACCATAGAGGGAGGGGAGGCACCAAGGAGGGTGTTATAACAACATGTAAACCTTGAGAGAAAACCATGGAAGAATTTTCGACCAATTTGTACCATGATGAAAGCGGAAGTGGAGTGTTACACGGACCAACGACTTCGCATGCTTATGAGAATTGCAGTAAATATGAGCTTACTTTGCAAAGACAAAAACAAAAATTAAAATCTACGACGTATCGTAACTCACCGTTCACGATCAGCTTCGTGTAACTTACAGAAAATTTCCTGTCAGTGTTCAACACAAATATAATGTAAAACATTTCGTCTGCAGCCCTTAGGTTCCTCAATTCAAACGTGACGTTTACGATATTCAAAGAAGATGTAACGTTCAATTCCAGATCACCAGTTCTGTTAGCGAGGTAGATGTCTTTTCTTCCTGTTGGTTCGATTAGTCTTATTACTTCTTGTTTTCCAGTATCAGTTTTCTCTTTGTTCCTGTGTATTTCCACAGTATCCCAAGAGAAACCAGAACCAACATCAACAGTCCAATTCAGTCGGGCAGCTTCACCTCGAACGAAGTTTACTGAATCTTCTGAATGTAGCCAAGTGAAAGCTGCATCTACAAGAAAAACAAAATCCCATACTTTAGTTTCGAAGCAGTAGCTGAAGATCTTAAATCGCATTTTCAAACTATTACCTGAGCTCTGACAAAGAAAAGTAGAAAAAGCAGCGATGAATACAACATTCATATTAATTTAACTACGAAAATATACACACAACAGTTTCACTTTCATCCCACGGGTAGCTTCTGGCAGCGACTTTCTAAACATGGAAGGTTCCAAGAATTATTCATGTCAGTCGTGTCCAGTCGACTAGGTGCGTCACGTTAAAAATAAACATCAACGTGAGCCTGGGGAAGAGGAAGTGCCTGAATTTTAAAATATCTCTTCTATTTGTATTACTTACTAGTACTTTAGGTGATAACAAATATAATTTCTGGACCATAACTCAAACAAAGTTTCACAAGTAGACAAGATGGAATATTCACTGGCAATTCTCGTAATACTTTCAAGCTTTTTGATATTCGCAGGTTAGTAACTGACTAGATAGTTGTCAATCGGTGTAACATCAATTAATATAAAAGCTAATCAACTATTAGAGTGCAAACTACGAAAAGCCGAGAAGGGACTTCAGACTTCAGAGATA
The DNA here is from genome assembly GCF_029948245.1 of Actinia tenebrosa. NCBI lineage: Eukaryota > Metazoa > Cnidaria > Anthozoa > Actiniaria > Actiniidae > Actinia > Actinia tenebrosa. The sequence continues at coordinate 13,107,253 of NW_028292584.1, forward strand.
ATAATTTCAGAGATAACGATTTCAGAGATAATAATTTCAGAGATAATGATTTCAGAGTTAATAATTTCAGAGATAATAATTTAAAACTTATTATGCAATGACATCAAGTCTTTGCTTCGTCTCCTAGATCGATGTATGCAGTACGAACTCCGTTATAGCCCCTATTTTTTGGTAAGTGAAAGTCATTCATATCGGAGCTATATTATCGGGTGTTCTGCATTTAGATCATACAATACCATACTCGTTTAGAGTGGATGCCAGTGGATACTCGGTAATATATATAGCTCATATGCTATAATTAAAATTCATTGAATGACTTTTACCTGACCAAAACATAGGGGCTGTACAAGCTCGTGAACAAGGGATTATAAAAGTTCAAAGTGAAATATTAAGAGCAAAGCGAGGACGAGTTGTTTAATAAATGTCCCGAGAGATTCAAATAATTTATTCCCTTTATATGTAACCGGCGGCAAGGCGCTCAGCTATGAATCAGATTGCAAGTGGTTTTGACAAAAGAATTTATTGAAAAATTCACACAACTTTACAATACATGAAAAAAAAACGGGAACGAGATTACAGGATATCTCTAATGAAAACAAGAAAAATATTTACAATGAGATAGAATAAATTTGTAGCTTATCTAAATAGCTAAAAAGTTATGAATAAAATACAGTTTTGCTAGATATAACTAGAAACGGAAATACGTAAATTACGTCACAGGTAATTTGAATATTGCATACTGATTAGCAGTGTTTACAATACGCGAGTGAAAATTACTAGGTTGCAAAGTTTAATGTACAAGTCGGTAAACCGTTTAAAATGAACTAAACCAATGGAAAAAGCAATAGGAAAAATTGACTAGAGGTTAACTATGGCTTTAGGTAAGTATTTTAACCTTTGTTTATGACAAACTAAGAATTACACGGTTTACTGAACACGCGGTCGCGACAATGACCTTGAGTGTAGAGTTTAAGTAGCGAACAAATTAAAGGTTGGAAAGAAAAGGTCTTTTATCCCGCAGTTAAGGCTATTTATCGTAGTAAAAAGGTTAAACAAGCGAGTAAGGCGGTAGCGATCCTATAGTAAACGTTTTAAAGAGTTTAAAAGACAAGATACACTCAGCGTGATTACTAAATTACTACTGCGTGAATAACTTTGTACTAAATTACGCGCTAATGCGACTAGAATTACTACAACATGAAACGAATGCTTAACAAATATGTAGAAAATCTAAACTATAAAATATAACGACTAGTTAACGATATTAACATAGATTTGTCCTAAATCTATCCTAGGTATAAGTGTAAAAGGCTTCAAAGATTCATACCTTTACATCGTAGAGAATTCCTTGTCTTGATATGTGCAACGTCTTCAAGAACTTTTACTACACTGATTTAAGCTTAGTTTGGGCCTATTTTTATGGAAAAACCTGCATTCTTAAGACCTTACACATCCTATGCAATGTTGCACGCCCTAGGCGCAAACAGGATGTCCCAAACACGAACTTACGTAAACAAGCGCCAAACCTAGGCATGACTCACTGTAATGTAATTACGTACGGAAATTATTTCTTGCTTACGCATTTTCCACGCAAACAGTTAACTAAAGAATTACATTCCTATGTGTATACGAGGCATTCCTAATTAAAAATATAGATTTATGACTAAATAATTACTGTCCAAAATAGTGTCTTTTGACTCTGTCACATATACAAGTTAGTTAGTTACCAAGAAGCGTGAAAGCGAACAAGTTAAAGAAATAGATTAAATTTTAACTGACTCGAAGAAAAAGGTTTCAAGTTATGACTTTATGGCCCCGAACAGGGGCTATAACAACGGAGTTCGTAATGCATACGAATCGATCTAAAGGAGACGAAGCAAAGACTTGATCAGTGTAATTGCATAAATAAAATAAAATAAAAAAATAAAATAAAATAGAGGATATTGCATGGACGCGCGGAGATACGAATTTTATCTTCAAGTGATGAAAAGATCTCTCACGAATCCGTAGAAATAGAGAAAAATAGATATTTCATTGGTAATTATATAATAATAAGCCTTTATCTCTGAAATTATTATCTCTGAAATTATTATCTCTGAAATTATTATCTCTGAAATTATTATCTCTGAAATTATTATCTCTGAAATTATTATCTCTGAAATTATTATCTCTGAAATCATTATCTCTGAAATCATTATCTCTGAAATTTTTATCTCTGAAGTCTGAAGTCCCTTCTCGGCTTTCGTAGCAAACAATATAACCGTGAAACTTTAGTAATACTAAATAGCACAATTTCATGCAAATTCCATTGTTTTCTATTGTTTAATTAGCACTATTTTGTACTATTTAGTAATTAGTGTTTCACGGATTAATTGTTTGTACTCTATCACGAATGCTTTTATTCGACCCAACTGACTACTGACCTGGCTAGATCGAGTTGGGTTGGATCGATCTCGGATCGAAATAAACTTACCAGTGTGGACGATCCTAAGAACCTAAATTGGCCCTTTTATTAGTGGAATGTTGTCAGAGTGATAGGCACTTTAAAAACTTGATATTATTTTTTTTTGTTCATGAGTTTCAGTTTCCATTGCAAGACAGTTTTTGAGTTAATTAGCAGATGTGGAAAACAAATTTAAATGATATATTGGGCTCTTACATGTAAAGAGGCAATATGTCTTTATCACATTACATGTAAAATTGATCCTAAATATAAATGTTTTTCTTATCTGCCTGTTTGCATAAAAAGGACCAAAAACAGCAAAAATAGTAAGAAACCACAAATAAAGTTTGTTCATTAAAGTAAGCCCCCAGCTGCTAGCGCTTATACTCTTTGGTCAAAATAAGAATAAATAACAAGCTCTTGGAAAACTGCCAAATGGCATTCTAAATATCTTCTTTTTTTTTTTTTTTTTTTGCATTTGAAATATATGCTAGATGGTGGCTCATTTGATTATATGTTTATATTTTTCCTTTGCTTTTATGCATAAATTTATGTGACCAACCTAAATCATATAACTTTCATCATTATTGAAATTGCAACAGCTCTTGACACATTATTTAGAAAATTAACCATCTGTATAATATTTTTCTCAGTATTACATGTATGTTTACAAACATATCTACTCTATTTCTATTAAACACATTATCCAGAGCAAATTTGTTACCAGTCCTTACCTGTGGTTACCTGTCCTTACCTGTGATCACCTGTCCTTACCTGTGGTTACCTGTCTTACCTGTGATCACCTGTCCTTACCTGTGGTTACCTGTCCTTACCTGTGATTACCTGTCCTTATCTGTGATTACCAGGCGTATCTAAAATGCGGGTAACAGGTAATGGGTAACAGGTAATGGGCAACAGGTAACGGGTAACAGGTAACGGGTAACAGGTAACGGGTAATGGGTAACAGGTAACGGGTAACGGGTAAAATAAAAAAGAATAAAAAACTGACTTGATGTTTATTTAAACGGTAAACGCTGAGAAGATTAGACGTTGAGAAGACGTCGCTTCAAGTCAAAATATTAGCAATTCATGTTTTGTAAATAATACTAGTCATTGCAATATGCAATTGGAATGCTGCGAGTGCCATACAATGATATAAAGGGATGTATACCAATGTCAATAAGATATAAGTTACATACAACAAAATATCCAAAACCGTCTAGATATAAATAACAAGGACGAACGTAGGGCATTACTTATGTGTGTGCTCCTGTATACTTATATAAATATGCTCCTGTAGATGTTTTGAGGTATTAAGGTGTACCAGGGTCCCCTATACCCCCTCGCAAAATGCATTCACGTAAAATTATTTGGCCAATTCCCGCCTCACGTAAAATTCTTACATTCCCATTCACGCTAAAATCGAAGTGATCACGTTTCACGTAAAATCAATTTTTCGTATCACGGAAAATAGCAAAATCTTTTGTACATTCTTTGTTCATGGAAAAACGTTTCAAGCATTATAATAACAGATTTATCTAGGAATATCAAGTATAATATGGAATTATTTCAAATGATATTCGAAAATGATTAAATATTGCTCTGTTGATTGTAATGCTCCTTTGTAGAGTACTGCACAAACACTAAAATCGTGCAACGAAGAGTACACGCGTAGTTTTCATTAGACCGTGAACCAAAGTGTACAACTAAAATGTAAAAGATTGTATTGAATACGCTAAAGCTTATTTAACGGGTAAATGCTATCCACAACTCCAAATATCACTAATTATGCTATATAATACTAGTCTAATTCTGTGTTTTTCTATTCAATTAATTAGCACCATTTTGTAGTAAATAGTGCGAACTTTTAGTGTTTGTACTCAATGTTTATTATTGCTTCTTTCTTAATTAAAAATGATAGAAAAAATGTTTTGTCATCTTTTTATCTATCTAATTTTCCCTAAATGTCTGACAAACAAAACAATGTAAAAGAAAATAAACATTGCAGCCGAATGCACGTAGAATCGTAGAATAGTATATAAATCGTATGAGTGGGTAACTGGCCGTAACAGTTACTGCATAGTTAGAGTACGGTTACGACAGCAATTTAGAATGTTTTTATAGAAATTACGGTACGGTCACGGTACAGTACGGTAAATTTCGCACTCATACGAAAACTGCTCTAAGTATGTACTGTCAGTTATTTTGGAAAAAATGCTTTTTTTCTACTTAGTTTTTCTTAAGTTACCATGTCGCCATAAATAAGCGTAGAGTGCAGTCAATAAACCCACGAAATACTCGTAATTTTGTTTACACGTAGATAGCACCAAATCTATATCTTAATTAGATAGTAGAGTGAACGCACTTAAACCGTGAAATTGTACTATCTAAATTGTGCAAGAGCAACATTTAAACAATAGAAAACAGAGGCTTCTGCACTATTTTGTACTATTCAGATTTTGTACAATTTCACGCTTTAAGTGCGTTCACTCTACTGTTTCAAGGGTTTATTGACTACACTCTATACTAAACTCTAGTCAAAAATAACTCCAAATTCGTTGAAGAGAAGACGCTTGTGGCTGTCTTTCAACTGGCCCAAGACATCTTTAGATATTAGTAGCTTCCCATCGCGGACGTCAGACTTTTTGAGGTCAGCACAGCATGCCTCTGTGGGGTGAAAGAAGACTCGCTCGGGCTCAGTTGTAATCCTGACTTTAATTTCACCACGTTTTCTAAACACTCTACGTTCACGATGCATTATAAAAATATCGTAAGGAGCAGGAGGTGGTGGCGAGGATGGCTTGTCGCGCACCCGTCCCTTGCAGCCATAGCAAGTGGTTGCAGCAGTATTTTTTACCATCATCAGTTCGTAGGGCTCATCCTCTGAGAAAACATCACCGGCCTGCACTCTATCCCCATAAGTTCCCACATCCCGAGTTAACTTGTCGGCTCCTCTCACTCGTTTTCTTTTTTTCTGGTTCGCTTTCATCCCGGACCCGCTTGGAATGGACGAGCGAACCATGCGGTCAAGAGGGGCTTTATATGAGTCCAGAAAATGCGAGAGCTTTCCAACACAGTGTGCAACGGCAATCGTGTTTGCACAGATGGCATGTTCTTTGTACCGGGGGCAGGTGTCATCGCATACAACTTTCCCACTTTTTTGAATGTCAACAGTGTGAACTGTGGATTTTGAAAGAGAAATCACCGTCCTTTTATTTGTGTTATTTGGGAAAGGACCGACTCCTTTCAGTTCAACAATCTTGGACGCGTTCATAAAAGAACCTTTCAAGAATTCTGGTAGACTCGTATCTTCAAACTTTCCTAATGGGGTAGCATGCTTCTCCTTGCTCTCTACCGTAAATGGAGTGGCGCAAGACTTTAGAGACAGCTTTGCAAGTCGTTGCTGCCTCTCGTTGGGTGTCATCGAGGACCACTGTTGAATCGTTATCTCCAGGTGCCTGTAATTGGGAGACAGCAAAAATTGTCCTTTCCTCAACAAAGCTCGTTCCTTCTCTCTGTTTACTTCCTCAACCATACTACCAATTATCTTTATAGCTTCGACCCATGTACATTTCATACTGGGTCTGTACCCAGTGGCATTTTCAAATTTGCTTTCGCGGATCTTCGATTTGTATTTAAAATTGTTGCATTCCTGGGCATTGTTATAGAAAAACTCATCTCCAAGACCAGCTTTTCTTCTAACACCAAGAAGCATGCCATTCTTTAGGTCTTCTTGAATGTATGTACGATAGAAACGCCGTAATCACAGGTAAGGACAGGTAATCACAGGTAAGGACAGGTGATCACAGGTAAGGACAGGTAATCACAGGTAAGGACAGGTAATCACAGGTAAGGACAGGTAATCACAGGTAAGGACAGGTAATCACAGGTAAGGACAGGTAATCACAGGTAAGGACAGGTAATCACAGGTAAGGACAGGTAACAACAGGTAAGGACAGGTAATCACAGGTAAGGACAGGTAATCACAGGTAAGGACAGGTAATCACAGGTAAGGACAGGTAATCACGGCTTTAGAATTTGTACATGAATGAATATATCAATAAAGTGCTTTACTGGGTTTTCTGTGTTGAGATTTGAAACAACTACCGTACTACCAGTAACTTGATAGCAGATTAACGTAACGTATCAGTGAAACACACGCCCTAGTAAATGGTAAGATAGTGCGTTATACTAATACGTTAAATTTCAATAATAAGCTGCTCTCTCAAGTTACTTAAGTTACTTACGTTAATCTGCTATCTAGATTAATTTTGGTTGACGTCATTTAAAATATTTTCTTGTTAAAGCTAAGATTCCAAAAAGAGACTAAGCGATTATTTTGTTTTTAAGCGTGAGTAACAGATGCCAAGCGGCAATATTTATTAAACTGGTATATATCTCCACGCTAGGCTTTTCATCAAACAAGTTCAGAGTTTGAATGTTATTGACATCGCTAAAACATGATAATGTCGATACTTTTCCTTGTAGATGCAACATTCAGTTGGCTGTGTGTTATTTGTCTCTTTTTAATTGTTTCATTAATCTTTGAGTGTTACATTAACCGCTGCTTTTTCTACTTTTCTTTGTCAGAGCTCAGGTAATAGCTTGAAAATGCGATTTAATTAAGATCTTCAGATACTGCTCCAAAACTAAAGTATAGGATTTTGTTTTCCTTGTAGATGCAGCTTTCACTTGGCTACATTCAGAAGATTCAGTAAGCTTCGTTCGAGGCGAAGCTGCCCGACTGAATTGGACTGTTGATGTTGGTTCTGGTTTCTCTTGGGATACTGTGGAAATACACAGGAACAAAGAGAAAACTGATACTGGAAAACAAGAAGTAATAAGACTAATCGAACCAACAGGAAGAAAAGATGTGTACCTCGCTAACAGAACTGGTGATATAGAATTGAACGTTACATTTTCTTTGGATATCGTAAACGTCGCTTTTGAATTGAGGAACCTAAGGGCTGCAGACGAAATGTTTTACATTATATTTGTGTTGAACACTGACAGGAAATTTTCTGAAAGTTACACGAAATTGATAGTGAACGGTGAGCTGCTACGATATTTACCACAAGTTTAGTTTAATTTGTAAGAGTTTTGTTATTATTAATTCACAATAGCTCAAAAACATTCTTCAGGGTGCCGGCTCTCCTTTTGCGATTCAATTATTTCGCTGCCTCCTATATCTTCTGCACTCTGCTTTACTCTGAACCAATAGACCCTTTTGCTCAAGGCTGCGTGCAGCATTCAACTTGACGGGCCACAAAACTGAAAAACACAAATTCAGTAAAATTGAGAAATTTCCAAAGACTGAGGTATTAAGCCACTTTTATCAAACGCGAGTAGTATTTTTTAATTATTTCTTCATGAACAAAGAACCTATTTCCATAGAATAATACTCAATTAACAAATCACACTTATATTTTCTTTTGTTGACAAAAGGGACTGGAATAGACCTTTCCCAAATCCAATTCGCTTGAGTTACCGCGAAACGAAGGCTAGAAGTCGAGGTTGAACTGAACTTTTTGATTTATTTTAGTATACGAGCGAAACAGCGATGTAATCGAATGATCGATTTCTTTCTATTTCATACTCTTAAAGATGCTGCAAGAAATACAAATCAAAGCACAAAAACATTTTAAAGTTTGAGTCTAATAGGGTTCTTAGTGCAGAGTCGGACCTTTTCCCCTTGGCTTCCATGTTTGCAGAAACACGGCAAATTTGTAGAAGGTCAAGACAACGAAAATACGAGAAGAAAATAATTCAAAACGATGTTCTGCTGAAACAATTTCTTTTGAATAATCGAGTGGAAAAAAAAAAAAAAAGAATCGAAATAGAATTCCCGTCAGTACAACTCAATGACTACCTGAGCGAGTTCATTATTTATTGCAGTCCGAAAAAAAGACAGCAAGAACATATAACAAACTTCCTAATTCTGTGTTTGCTACGGTTTCGAACGATATTCAAAGATAATAAAATAAAAAGATTCAGTATTATAAACTGAAAGAAGGAGAGTCCGGAAACAAAACAGAACAATTTCAGTCAAGCAAAAAGGGAAAATAAGGCGGCGAGCGAAACGATTCCGCTGACAGAAAGCGAAAGGTGAAGTGAGACTGCTATTTTTATGAGAAGGAACTGATTGAACGCAGTTTGGTTAAGTCATATTAACCTCACAGGGGTTATCAAGAAACTAGAGAGTGCACGTTTCAGAACAATGCAAAAATACGCCAAATATCAACAGGTGAAGAATATCTAGAAAGTTTTTGAAAGACCGAACGTACAAGACCGAGAAAACAGGACATATATAAGACAATTTACTTCAAAATTGTTTTAACCCCGTTTGAGCGATAAAGATCCCGTTACTTTTAAGACATATGCAGGAAAACGGCCAAGAAAAATGAATGCTGATGAAATGCCCTTTTACCCGGCTCGCTATAATAGATAGCTCCGGCCCAAATAACGGTAAAAGAAATTAAATGAATGCTGATGAAGTGCCTTTTTAACCGGCTTGCTATAGTAAATAGTTCCAAAAGAAGTTTCATTTACTAAAGTATCTGTCTTTGGATTTCTTTCCAGTCTTGGCAGAATCCACATCGATCAACATTTCTCCAAACCAGACTGGTTTTTGTCTTGGAAGTCTTGCAACTATCTCGTGTACATCCTATGCCAAGCCTCCTGCTAACTACTCTTTGTATCGTAACACAAGGCAGATCCATGATAACAGTACAAGTGGAGTGTTTAGTGTGACATTAAATGAATTAGGCAAGAAAAACTACACCTGTGTATCGTACAACACCGTGGGGTTTGGTCAATATAGAAATTTGCCGCTTCTCGTTAAAGGTACTATGGGAGTACTAAATCTCTCTTTCAAACATTTGATGTTATTTCATGGTCATATATCTAACAAATAAAACTGGTATTTCAGTGCTCCGTTCAGTAATAAAACATTCAGGACGTGACGTAAAATCGAGCGAAGTGTAAGGAGAAGCACGAGACGTAATTGAGTGCTTCTCCCACTTCTTGAGTGCTTACGGCGCTTCCTAAGTGCTAACATGTTAATTTATCATTATGAATATTTAATATAAAATTATAATTTGTTCATGATGCTAAATAAAGTACTTATGTAAGTATGTAATTGGTATTATACCATAAGCGTTTTCAAAACGATTTTAAAATGACCTTGGTTCAGAATTAAGAAATAGTACGTACTGCAACTTTTACTTTTTCATAACTTTCATAACTTTGAATTACTGTTTTGCTTCTCTTCTTTCATCACAACATTTGAAGTGTATTGCCATAGAAACATACTACTAACACCATTTGACATTTGTGTGAGGGCAATTATTAAATCCCTCTAAATAAAAACTCAACATCTGATGCAATAGTCGATACAAAAAAAGAATGCAATGGAATTAGGGTCTACTGTGTATTATTAATCTATTTCACGGGTTTGGTGACTTTCTTTGTGGATTCAAATAAATATTTGATTCTATGCTTTTCTCTCTGTAGAACCCCCAAATATTGATGGATGTAAGGTTGCTAGTATGAATATGATCAATGGTGCAGTGGTCGAAGGAGAAAGAGTGACGTTGTCGTGTAACATCACTGGTAGTGATCCACTGTACATAACATGGGCCGATGGTAGTCAAGTGTGGAATCAAGCGAGCCTGACGTTTAATTCTGTCAACAGAGAAAATACTGGAAATTATCACATGACAGTCAACAATGGCAAGGAGTGCAATAAAACAGCATCGGAAAATCTCACACTCAGTGTATACTGTTAGTGTTATGTCACAATTGTTATTTTAGTGATCTGAACCTAGTTTTGTTATACAACTTTTCAAATTGTCTCGTCTATATCGATCACATGATGTGATGGTGTGTTAATGTACCAATGGCAATTGTCTACCAGTTGTTTTAGAATAGCCTAAACTAATAGCTACTAGCTAATTTAATTATTCATATGCTAATACCTGGCCATAAGAGCTGAGACTGTGTGTGTCTAATGCATACCCCATTTTTTCTCATACTAATTATCTTCATGATCATCATCATCATTATCGTCATCATCATTATTGTAACTGTTATAGCATAACTGTTAAACAATGCCAGAGAAAATGTTTTACTTTTTCCTAGTTTTGAGTTAACTATATGCGGTACTTATTGGTAAGATAAAATATTAAGCAACTTTTTATTTTACTTTTTTAAACGGGCAAAAAACTTAATGCGCCAAAAATGACCGATCTATTGCAAAAAAATCTAATTGTACCCCTCTTTGACGAGGAGCAATGCTAATTTTAAATATTGGTTATGGGGGCGTTTAATAGCGGTCACGTGAGATGGTCTGAATGTGTTTTATTTTTAAGTGAGTTCCCTAAAATTACCTGTACCTCTATTATTTGCAACCTGTGAGATTGTCGTATATATCTATTATTTATTTAACTATCCTATTCAACAATATTGCAGTCCCTCCAACAATCATTGTGTTGATTTGTCAAGGCTGTCAAAGTGGAGTTGCCGTCGATAACCAAACCATCACCTTGTTGTGTAATGCTACTGGTAAACCCATGCCAAACATCAGATGGATGAAGAATGGAGAACATTACAATGGAAGCAGTTCAGTATCAAGTCCAGTGAACAAGCTTGTCTACCAAAAATTTGCAATAGGCGACACAGGAAATTATACCTGCATTGCTGACAACGGGGTTGGCAATCCGGGAAGGAAATCATTCATTTTATCTGTTAACTGTAAGTGAAGATTTAATATACTCAATGTACATTTTGTCATGCGAAAAGAACAATTCATTTTCATAAGGGAACTTTTTCTAGCTATTGATTATCATTGATCAAAGTGAACAAAAATGTTAGTCCTGAAACTAGAGAATAGCGCTTTATGGTTGCATGCTTGTAATGTTACTTGTAATGTCATATATATGCTATAAATTTCAATTGAAAACTAGCTTTATATAATGCCATCAAAAGTCGCTTTCAAGCGCACGTTGAAAATTTTAACATTACTTAAGGATATTATACAAAATATGAATGATGTAGAGTGGTTTTCATAAACCCATGAAACAAAGTGTACTAATTAGAGTGCAATAAGAGTAATAGTCAGAATAATGAAATAGAAATAGAAAACAAAAGAGTTAGAGTGCAAAAATACTAAATGTGCCTAATGTGTATTTCACGGGATTATGAAAACCACTCTATTGTTTTACGCAATTGCCAAATTACTGAACACAAAAATGTAATAACTGGTATATCAAAGAGGATTGCTGGTTTTTTTGTTTTTTTTTGTGTTTTTTTTCTTTTTTTCTCTTAATCCAATCTCGCTTTACCAAGAAAGGCCACTGACTTTCATCTCAGCTCCCACCAACGAACTTAGTTTTCATTCATATGTAAGCGAAGCTGATTGTATGAAAACTGGCCTTTAATTACATTACAATGCATTCATGCTTAACAAGGTTGTATTGTAATGTATGATGCGTTGTTATTTTCCAGACAGACCAGAAAATACCAGCATTAAGATATCTGATGAGAAAAAGGTCTTCTGTAAAGGAGATTCGATACACGTTACCTGTGCGTCACACGCGAAGCCCGCCCCAGTTTACTCTTTGTATCGTAGTAACGTGTTTCTTGGTAGTAATGCTATTGGTATCTTTGTTGTTGAACTTGCTGAGAATGGAAATTACAGTCTTACCTGTATACCAAATAATAAAGTTGGTATTGGACCAAGTAAGAGCGAAAGTGTTACAGTAAAAGGTAAACCAGATAATATACCATAGCATGGCTGATAGTTATGTATGTATTTATATATGCATACCAGGAGAAAATGTCAATGATAGAGTAGAGTTGTTCCTAACAAAAGCGTAGGGGATGCAAATGTACGCCTTAGCACCTTGGGAATGCTAATGAGCAAAAAAAAAAAAAAAAAAAGCGCTCGAACTGCATGCATAGATAATCATTGTATTGTTAAGATATCTGGCTGTCTGTGAAAAACGTGTTTTGTTTTCATTTTTCACTGTCAGCTCATTGCACATGTCTTAAATTCTACCTTACTTTCAAATGTAATAAAGCTATTTTTGCTATGACGATACAGGGACCGGTTGTATTGAGGGAAGATAGCGCTATCAGATGGATAAATCGATAGCATATTAGGTAAAATGTCATTAAAGATATCCCCTTTTTCCCTACACTTCTACCTCTTTCTTTCCCGATTAACAGGATCGATTTAAAAACAGACATCCTAAAAAAATCCAACTTCGAATTTATTCATAATTTTCAGAGCCTCCCAAAATCACCAATTGCCGTATTAATGGTACTCTAAGTACGAGCCAACCAGTCGTTGAAGGGGATGTGGTAACAGTGACGTGCAATAGATCTGGAAGTCCTCCTCTCACTGGAAGATGGACCAAAGATGGACTTGCGTGGAATGGGAATGATCTTATATTCAACCCAATAAATCGAGCAGATGCTGGATCCTACAAGTTTATCTTACACAATGGAGACGAATGCAATAAAACCGAGCAAAAAATTCACATATCTGTTTATTGTAAGTAGACTTGCTTGATGATAAAGAAAATTCCATTGTTTACAATTAAACCCTATAGGTCGTCAACGTTAATTCCGGTCTCGTGTGGGATTTTTATCACCTGCATAGCAAGTTTACTATGGAAATGTACACCAGTGGATGATTGCGAAAGGGAGCAGGGCTTGCTCCTCACTGAAGTATGTTAATCAGATTTATGACATTCATTCAGCTGATTGATATCAAGCCCCTTCTTTATATCCTAAAGCAGTGTCGATGCTGACTGACTGAGTGGATGAATGATTGTTTGATTCAATGAATATCAGTGTAAATATTTCTTTCGTTTGTTTCTCTTTTTAAACAGACTTAGATCCTCTGGAAGTGATTGGATCAAGTAACCAGAGCTACAGTCAGTCCAATCCACTGGTATTGTTCAACCTTAGTATCAACGCTTATCCCAGTAACACATCCCTGTCTTGTAATCCTTCTGCACCGAATATATTTGCTGCCACCACCAGCCACGATGCAGCGATAAATAGAAAACAGTATTTGGTGGTGGTTATCATCCAGAATGATGTCGACAATGCTAGCATTGTATGTAAGGCTGAAAATAGCATTGGTGTACGAGAAAGGACATTGCATTTTTACAGACAGTCGATACGTGAGTAATCTTAATAAGAGTTACAAATGTCACTGGCTTAAGTTGAGCAAGTCCTGATGTTTTTTGCTATGATCTACCATGCCATGTTTTACTGTTTTTTTGTTTCTGATTTAGTTTTAAAGGAAACTTTTGCCGGCCAGTTTAGTATAGCAAACCCGAAATGGCAGGATGACCTACAAGATACAAAGTCAGCAGGCTACAATGATCTTAAAAACAAGTGCATCAAAATAGTAAGTAGCTCTAGTTATTTTCGTTCGTTCGTTCGTTCGTTCGTTCGTTCGTTCGTTCGTTCACTGCATGGTCATTATTTTCATTACTTTATTTTATTTATTTCTAGTTAGAAGCTGCATACTCAGGTGTACCATATTTGGCTACCGTAAACATAAAGGATTTCATGTAAGTATTCAAATATATAGTTGCTATAATTCCAGTAAATGCACTTATAATCGCTAAGCTAGCACCGCCACTAAATACAGCAGTAGCGCAGCTTGCCGAGGTCTACGCTATATAGATCCTCTCTCCTTACTGAATTTGAGACCAGGTTAGCCTTGCAGTTAAGAAAATCCACACGTTATCCTTACCTACATGAGTAATGTCAATATATTATGGTTTGACTCGAGCAAAGCGGTATTCTTTTTATCTTTACGATTCATTACAATAGTAAGGGAAGCATCATAGTGCGGTTTGAACTTGACGTCATCGGTCAAGTACCTGATCCACTGCTGCCTTTGAGAGAGTATATCAAAAGCCAAGGAGAAGAAATCGATGGCTTACAGATAGACTACAACAGCATTCAGAAATCAAATGGTAAGATGGTTTAGTAGCTTGGATTCTACTCGGGGAAGGCCAAGAGTGTTTTTACTTTTGTTTTACCACTGCTGTCATCGCTACGAGCTCATCAAGACATAGGTCGTAACTGGGAAATCGAACAATAGACTGTCGTCATTCAAATGAATCGCCCCATGTACTTTTACCTACTCTAAGGATTTATTTGACATGTTTGCGATGCTTAGTCTATATTGCCTGATTTGGCTGTACCGAATTTTGTCTCGATATCGTGTATAAATGAAAATAGTGGTAAAAATCTGAGTGACCATATTTGTATTGTATTGTAATGACATAAATAACCCTTTTGTAGACTACAAAGAAAATACGCCGATTCCATGTAAAGAGGAGAACAAGACACTAGCGGCAGTTCTTGGAGCACTGTTTGGTTTGTCGATTGTTCTGATCATCATACTTATAGTGGGGTTCCTGTGGTCACGTAGAAAAGGTATGATACTTTATTTTGGGTGTAAACACATGGAACATGAAGGTAAAGATGGAAAAGGAAAAAAAAGATAGGATTAAAATTCTAATTTGATTTTTTTTTCCTGATTTTAGATTCAAAAGGAAGTTCTGGAAAAAAGTACGTACTATCTGAGACATTTAGATGATAAAGGTTTTGATTAAAACAATTAAATGTTAATATCCCCTTTTGCAGATCGAACACAAGTGACGAGATGGGGCAAATGGTAATTTTGTATATATATGTATATACAATATATATATAAAGTATATTATCTAATATTATCTACGTGTTATTGTTTTTTTGGCATGAAATTTGGATGTAGCTATCCATGTATATTCATCCTATCCATGTATATTCATCCTATCCATGTATATTCATCCATCCATCCATCCATGCATCCATCTATTCATTCATTTCATGTTTGTTGCATTTTATTTCTTCGTTCGTTATATATTTGTTTCTTCTCTGTCTATTCATTCATTACTATTATTCTTCCTTACGAACAAAGAACGACATCTAACTTCAAGAGACAAGTTTCAATGCTACAGATAACGAAACACCAAGCGTGCCAGAATATGAACCAATAGGAAGGCGAGGATTATCGACGATTAATGCAGGTATCCCTGAATATGAGCCGGTGACAACAAGAACAAAGCTATCCCAACCACATTCCGGTGTACAGACAAATATTCCCATGCCTCAGTATGAAAGTGCAGATCAACATAGACAGACAGGGACTGTTTCAAATCCACCACCACTCACCTATCAAACCATCCAACCTCGTACTGGTAACTACGATTCACTGAGTCCTTTCACACGGCTGCCCCATAAGAGTGCGGTAATGTCATCCACAGGAAACCCAACACGTACAGGAGAGTACCAGGCAATTCAACACAAGGGCGTGTCTCCACAGTACCAGTCTCTCGATGACTTGAGCAAATGTTGAGTCAATAAGGGCCAAACGAGAACAGTATTGATGATCCATTGCCTTTTGCTTTTAAAAATGCTATTTTATAGTGTAAATGATATGCGGGGCATCTGTGTCATTACTGATAGCACACTCACTCCTCCATCATAAAAGATACACTTGCAGTTTTGATCACACTTTGCACTTTTTTTCGGTTCTTTTAGACACATTCATCAAACGTAAATCAAGCAAGAGAAAATGAACAAAGAGAAGGAATTCCCCCTATATAGCCTTGTAACCATCATGTGCACAGTTTGATGCTATTTTTAGACCATTTGTTTTTCTGCACGCGAATTTACTGCGCGCGCTCTACGCTGTTTGCTGTTTGCCACGTTTTTGTGGTATTTCCGTTATTTCGACTATGCCCTGAATATGAATGTGCACGTCGGAAGCTTGACAAATACGACAGGAAATATAAGTAGTAATTTTTTTTTAACTTTCTGGAGTATTTTTACATTTATTTTCCAAAGCTTTCGACCTACATCGTCACTGATCTTGAGAGGGCAGATTTGAACATTTGAACATAAGAAAATCACAAGGAAAGTTAGCAAACAGCGTAGAGCGTGCGCGTACTATGCGCGAGCAGAAAATCAAACGATCAAATAAATGATATCATTGGATCAGTATTTTTAGAATAGGTTCTAAAAATAGCATCACAGTGTGCACATGATGGGGCACGGGGATTCGATCTCTTAGTTCATATTCTCTTGGATCAAGTTAATCATACACTGATATTTCATAATCTTAAGCAGAAACTCAAGAAAAGAAAGTAAGACCTTCAAAAAAGCGATAAATTCATAATTATTAACCACATACATTCAATATAATATGCTGACACAATAACCAAGCTATATTGGATTTCAATCACTTATTGATACTAATAAACAATAAAGCAAACAGTTGACAAATATTAATTGAAAGTTGAGTTTTATGTTTGTTAGATTTACTTCTACCACGTGAAAGTTTTTATTTGAAAGCTTCATTGAGAAGAATGACAAACAAGTCTCTTTTCTCTCCCCTTCCCGTACACTCTCGATCATAGCTGACACTTAGCAATCTGTACTTGAATCTCATAACTTGGATTTTAACAGCCCAAATTTCCAAGGTCTCCTAGAAGCTCCCATATCGTGTGTGGAATGGAAAAAAGATATATGAGCTACATAGTATTAACATAGGTAGCCCAACTTGATATATTGTACTATGTTAAGTAAGGCGAGACCGTCAACTGAAGATGACATTTCTATGACAACTTTGTGAGTAGCGTGTATTTATTTGATTATGAAATCAAATACATTGTACAATTAAAACAAGAGTATGCTTATTAATATGGAATCGTTGGCAATGGTTTTGGTTTCAGCATTGCTTTTCCGTTCCTCAGGTAAGGAAATACGTTTTTTGGGGGGAGCACGTTATGACTAAACAAAAACAAACAACACGTAATACAATAAGCTCACTATAATAAGCTGTTTCTAGATGCTGGATCATTCACTTGGCTACATTCGGATGATACAGTGAATTTTGTGGAAGGAGAAACGGCGAAGCTCAACTTGAATGTTCGTATTGATTTTGGTAGACCATGGTTTGCAGTAAAGGTCTCAAGGAGTGCTACAGCCCTTGTTGGTGCAAGAGTTATAGAGTGATGATACAATTAAAATCATAATATCAGATGCAAAGCTAATTTGGTTACCAGGCTCCAATATTCGTCTCTTCCGGCCAGTGATAATGGCAGCAGCCATAACTGATTATTAAACTGTTCTTCTAGACGGACGTTCACTCGAAGATTATTGAATACCCGTAAACTAGACGAGAGCTTTTATGATCAGAATAACTGAATGTTTACAACAGGCCATTGATTGATATGCCTCATAACCAGCTTTGTTTATATCCTGTTCTAATTCTTGCTTACTTCCTACTGCCGTCTGGTAAGTGTTGAAGGCTTTGACACTGAAAGATAAATATCATTGCTCTGCATTCCAAATTTAATATACATGATGTAGTGAACTGATGTGTGTTTAATCGTTCTGCGCAGTATCTTTAAGCTAAAAAGTCATAAGCTACATATATCAATGAAGTGAATTGAAACCTAGTATAGCGTGACCTCCACATAGCTAAGTAATATATACAATATGAGTGGCGTGTTGTATACGATATTTAACATACTCAATAATTAGGAAAACACAATATATATCAAATCCCTGAAGAGTTTAATTTTAATATCGAAGCACTTGATCAGTGTAATAGTCTGCTCTATGGATTATCACAATATCTCATCGACAAACTTCAGCGAGTACAGAATATAGCTGCCAGACTTATCTGCAAAGTCGGCTATTGTGATCACGATACCCCTGTCCTCAAAGACTTGCATTGCTTGCCAATCAAGAAGTGTAGTGAATTCAAGTTCCTAGTATTGACATACAAGCTTATCCATGGTTTAAGACCTGATTACTTATCTTAATTAAACTTATACGGTCTGTGCACCACGTACAAGACTACCGACCTATTTATTTGATTCTTTTCATAACAATAAATAGGCTATATTTTTAGTTTTTCCCGTTTTAGATTTTGTGGAGTTATATAGTTTTATTAGCATATTATAAGTCATTGTTATCAGTATTGTTTTTTTCTTAAGGTATCAGGGTACCCCAAAATTGCTATGATATATTGATTTTTAGGTTTTTATATTTTGCGAGAGAATACACGATAAGCTATCATTTTCCAAAACTAACTTTCCAATAGCGTTTTTTAATAGCGAGGAATAAACCAAAAACGACTTTTTAGCTTTAATAGTTTTCGATATATTGTGGACATCACTTGTCAACGATTTGTCCCTGGCGTTACGTCTTTTGACAAGTGATGTCTTTTGATCTCGAAAAGGTAATAAGCATTGGTTTCCAATCATTACCGACTGTCATCGAACTCCGCGAAGATGCCAAGGTAAAATTTGAATAATTCGCTCTAACTTAAAAGGATAAATTTATTTTACGAAAAGGAAAAAAGGAATAGTTTCTACATTTATTCAGATTTCAGTAAATGTATACTTTGTTGAGGTTACGATTAAAAGGTTTTGTGCTATTAAGAGTTGAATGCACAATGGTCGCTAGAGGTACTCGGGTACCTTAAATTGTTGCTGCGAGCCAGTAGGCGAGCAGCGACGACACTAATCTTGACGATTGGGATCCCTGTGTGCCTTTGTGGATGCTATGAAAAATCTCGAGATTCTGTTACTGCCTGCCTCACAATGATTCGCCCCAGAGCCCCTATTGTCGTTCCTCCGAGTAAACCTGGACACAAAACTGGAAGCATTCATCAAGGTCACATAAACTTCAGTGGGGTTTCACGAGAAAGACAGTGTTCTATTATGAGTTTTTCAGCGCTGTTTATACGCTCAGAGTTTGCCAATCGAATGCTGGAACACCGCCACCGTAGATCAGATCCTTGCCGAGGGAGATGCCATATACTTGAGTGCACTTAAAAGACAAATCATCCCAGATAACGAGACGTTGTCATTGACTTTTCTACCTGATAGAGATCGCTGGTCTTTGCACCATGATGCAAACAAACCAAGCTAATCGCTCATTGAGGCAACTACTATATCAAACCAATCGCCCATTGATTATACTTATACTTTAGTTATTGTGCGTAGTTGTTATTATTATCGTTTTAAGCTACAATGTCTTCACATGACGCTTTTGTTGTCCCCTTGCTATTGCTTTTACACATATATTTCCGCATCTCCTTCAAACGTTGATAAATACACTTCAATAAAAAATGTTTTAATATTGTATTTCCATCTCAGTATCAGATCACCATTGTCCCGTAACTACTCACAGTATTTTACTTGCAATTTGCAACGACTAGTTTTAATAATATAACGTAACGGTTCCGCCGGTCGTTCGCTTTAGCACATGTCGCGAAGGTCGTCTGCGTAGGAGGCTAAGTGACAGGCAGTGATGCGTGACTTTTTGCATAACGACAAAACGTGATATTTTAGACACAGGGAGCCCAATTTAACTAAAACTGATTTTAAAATAAGTATTTCTTATACGACATCAAGACAAGGCCCACCTATCCCCCCTCCCCTCCCACTTAGAAGGGCAAATCCCCCCAACCCTGCTCCTTCTCCGGAGGGACACCCCAGAGGGCTAGTTTTGTTATCAATAAAGATAAACAACATTTTTATTTGAATTGCTGGTTAATTTCAATTGAATATGCCACTACAGATAATCCAATACAAGTTGCAAGTTGCAAGAAAAATTGCCTTTTGCAACGGGCCTAAAATTAGTTTTTACTTGACTCCCTACTCACTCGCATTATATCCAACTTCCAAAACATTAATTAATCTTTCGCCATGCCCTGACACACTGACGATATCTCACCCATCCATCCATCCATCCATCCATCCACCCACCCACCCACCCACCCATCCATCCATCCATCCATCCATCCATCCATCCATCCATCCATCCATCCATTCATCCATCCATCCATCCATCCATCCACGCATGCATCCACCCATCCACCCCCCTCACCCATATTTACCCATCCACTCATGCATCAACCCATGCATCCACCCATCCATCCATCCATCCATCCATCCATCCATCCACGCATGCATCCACCCATCCACCCCCCTCACCCATATTTACCCATCCACTCATGCATCAACCCATGCATCCACCCATCCATCCCTCCCCCACTCCCAACCCACCCACATACATAAGCATAAACACAAACATCGTCCCCCATTCATGATCAAACTGTAATATGTACTCAGTTGGTAAAATATCTGTTTTCTCTATTACTAAAATAGTGCGTGAAATCTTCAGATGTGAATATATTGCATGATGTCTTCTCACAGTTAATAATAATATTAATAATAATAGTATTTATTCATAAAGTGCTTTTTACTTATAGCTCAAAAGCGCTTTACATTTAAACTACTACTACTACTACTACTACTACTACTACTACTACTACTACTACTACTACTACTACTACTACTACTACTACTACTACTACTACTACTACTACTACTACTACTACTACTACTACTACTACTACTACTACTACTACTACTACTACTACTACTACTGTACTCGCTCGCACCCTTGAACTTATGACCTTATCACCTTAAAACTCGAAGATAAGATCCGTATCTTCGCGAGGCCATGCTACGAGGCCATGTAATACTCTCCATTTGTTAATGTCCCAACGTGATCAAAAGTTACACTCTTTTTTTCCCAGATTGTTTTCAGTTTATTGAAGTAAGTCGGAATCCACTTGTTGTTATTATTGGCCACAACAGTACAGATGTGAAACTGCAGTGGGAGTTTGACCTGGATGCAGGTGATCAGTTTGTCAGTCTGGTCATCCACAGATACAAAGATGGTCAGGTTGATTCAAAGGTGGAAATGGCAAGTTATTATTCCAGTAGTTATACCAACATTAATGACACTCTGTATGCTCTAAATGCAAGTGGTGTTTCACCCAGAGGGTTTGCTATTTTCTTGATCAAAAACATACTTCTTCAAGATCCTAACAAAGATGGAACCAAGTTCGATCCCCTCGACCCTGATGTAACATATGAATACAGGATTACTGTTACTATTTCAAACCTGAGACCATCTACCAGGGAAAATAGAATTGAACTACAAGTTAAGGGTAAGTACATTTTGTAAAAAAGTTTTATTAAAAGAGAGTAATCACGCCACTCTATACTCTTTATACTCTTCAGTTGTGTTTTTCACTATAGCTCCAGTTTAATTTTTTTATTATTATTTTACTTTGAAATTTGAATTACCAATCTATTTCACCTTATCTTGGACTACCTAGTCTCCTACGTCCTACTATTCTAAGTACCTAAAATAATAGCGAGTATTTACACAACAATAGATATCCCATCATGCCTTGCTCTGTATATATTAGCGTGAACACTTCCTTTTCTGTCACACTCATCTACGACGCCTTTGAGATAGTTCGACTTTTTGATTGATTCAACCCTCCGCAATGCGTCATGGCCGAAGCTGCACCCGTTCAATACCCTGTTGCTGCTCCTGTTTCTTTCCCTATTCCTGTAAGTGTTCCTGGGCCTGCTTCTGTTAATGTTCTGCCCCTGTTGATGCTCCTGACCCAGCTCCTGGTCCAGCGCCTCTCCTTGTTCTTCCTGCTGTTCCACCCGTTGACAACGCTCCGGTTCCACCATTCGAGGCATATATATGTATATATATCTTGAGTATTTTCATTTATTCACCTTATATGTTTTGGTCCTGTTTTATGTCAACTGATCGAGCCAGGTTGAGGTCTACCGCGCGACGTTTTTGGAACTACTTGTAAGAGTCGACTGTTTGAGCCAGGTTGAGGTCTACCGCTCACGTTTACGAGTCCCGGTAAAAATTGACTGTTTGAGCCAGATTGAAGTCTACCGCTCGAAGTTTTTGGAACTACTTGTAAGAATCGACTGTTTGAGCCGGGTTGAGGTCTACCGCTCGAAGTTTTTCATGTCTTTGTCAAAATTTGACTGTTTGAGCCAAGTTTAGGTCTATCGCTCAAAGTTTATTCAATAGTCTTTTCAAGTCGATTGTTTAAACAGGTTATTGTCATTGTTCACGTTTTCAATCATAACTGTTTTAAATTCAAATTTTTGAGCCAGTTATTTATGCGAACTTGGTGCAGTTGGTATTATTTGCATAACATTTTATTATAGCAATTATTCCGCTTTTGTTAACGAATCTACTTGTTCTTTCATTGCATTCTACATATTTGTAGTGCGGGTGAACATATAACAAGTTGAAACGGGGTGCTAATTTCCGGTCCCCTGAGCCCGGTACTTTGTTATAATTTACACAATTAACTCGGGTTTTCTAATGTTGGCTACTAGCCTGTCCCAACTTTAGAGGAAAGATTTAAAAAAAAAGATTATTACCGGAATTATTAGATTATTAGAGGAACAAGGGAAAGCCAATTCCGTAACCCTTGCCTTAAAATCATTGTGTACTGAATAAAGAGTTTCTTTGCTTTGAATTTTGTATAGTTGGCTTTTATAGCTCGTGTGTTAATGTTTGGCCTTTTTTGGCCTACTTTCGGTGCTTCTGCTAGGATGGGTGTCGGCTTGAAACAGGAGGAAAATCTCTCATCTCCCCCCGGTTTATCTGGGTCAGGCTGTCATCCCTTCCTTCCAGGAGGCTTGGATTTCATAGTGACACAATTCTCATGGTTGTCTTTTGTGCAGTGATGTCTGCCCAACGAGCTAATTCTCTTTGGGGATTTTCTCTCGAATTTTATTTGTTTGTTTGTCTCCCACCCATGGTTTGCTTGTACCTTTATCTCTGGACGATCTCAGAGGGTAACACTGGCTTTGATCCTTCCCTCTGTGTCCATACTCAGCATCCGATAATAACAAAGTAGATTACCTTGGATTTGAGCCCCCTGGAAGCGATGGAAGCCGATGGCAGCCCCACCCTGTGACTTCGAACTCAATGATGACATTGCTCGTGGAGCCCAGTCCCCTAGTATTACAGATCTCCCTTCAGAATTGATTAAACGTATATCTATTAATCTAGTCACGCGACGCTCATGAGCGTTATGTGACGACAATATTAGCGGCTGCGTCGGAGACTAGAACTACACAGTTCCTCGATAAATGATTGTGCCAGAACTTAACAGTCCACGTATTGGCTTAATTGGGCTAAATAAAATGCGATTTGTTACTGTGTGCCCACCAAGACTGCGTGGTACAGTGGACCTTTCAGAAGCTTTACATATTTCCATAAAATAAGATCTGTATACTTTATGATTTTAAAGCGGCACAATGATTGTAGTACGGTTATTACTCAACTATATTATTCGACTTAATTCCAGTCCCTCCCAAAATCATCGCACTCTTCTGTCAAGGCTGTGATAGTGGAAGTGCTATCGAGAACCAAACCATCACCTTGTTGTGTAATGCTACTTGTAAACCCATACCAAACATCAGATGGATGAAGAATGGAGAATATTACAATGGAAGCAGTACAGTATCAAGTTCAAACAACGCGCTTGTTTTCCAACAAGTAGCAATACATGACAAGGGAAACTATACCTGCATTGCTGACAACGGGGTTGGTAATCCGGACAGGAAGTCATTGACTTTATTCGTTAAATGTAAGTAGGGATTTGATATAAGCAACATAGTTCTTGTTATGCCATTTAGTATAAACTACATCTAAACTGTTTTCTAATTAATGCAGGACTACGTGTTGTGTGTTCTTTTCCCATCAAGGTTGGGGATTTTTCCACCGAAATATTTAAAGAGCAATGGTCGAAATAACTTTGAAATATTATTGTTTGGTTCCTTTAACACTACAACGTATCTTTACATAGTTGTCTATTGTTTTCTAATTACTATTAAAAAACATGGAATATATATTGTTTGTTTTAAAGTACTGTAAGTACTGCGCTCGCACGCAATGATATGCAAGTGATCCATGCACGCATCCCGAGCAGCAACCTGAAAATAGCGCGTTCTGTAATCCTAAATTCCTTGTCTATCGGATAAACATTTTCAAGCTAGTGTAATGCATGAGCCAACCACTGACTAATGCTTTCAAGCTCGATGCCTGTTACGGTAAATGGCATTCATTTATTTTGCCAGAGCTGTTACACCTTTTGCCGTTCATTAACAGAAAATGTACATTCATTTGTGCCAATAGTTGTATCAATAACGTGTAATGTACTTTCATCAACACCACAAGTAGCATCATTAGCGCGGATCAACGTTCGATAACGATCATTGAATATGCGTGTACATTCATAGGAGGCATCAATGGACAATCAATAGCGCGTTCGTACATTCATATGCGCGGAATTTATTTTCTTGTGCGCGAAATTCAACTTCAATAACACCAAATGACAAACAATTGCATTTATGGACAATCATTTACCCAAAAATGAAAATTCATTAGTGCTATTAGCATAATCATTGACAATCTATAACGCGCTTGGACAATCATGAGGGTCAACGTTATATTCTATAGCGCGGTTCGACAAACATTTGCATGATTCGAATGAACAATAAGAGAAATAAAACATTCATTCGAATCATGCAAATGTTTGTTGAACCACGCTATAGAATATAACGTTGACCCTCATGATTGTCCAAACGCATTATAGATTGTCAATGATTATGCTAATAGCACTAATGAATTTTCACTTTTGGGTAAATGATTGTCCATAAATGCAATTGTTTGTCATTTGGTGTTATTGAAGTTGAATTTCGCGCACAAGAAAATACAATCCGCGCATATGAATGTACAAACGCGCTATTGATTGTCCATTGATGCCTATGAATGTACACGCATATTCAAATATCGTTATTGAAAGTTGATCCGCGCTAATGATGTTACTTGTGGTGTTGATGAAAGTACATTACACGTTATTGATACAACTATTGGCACAAATGAATGTACATTTTCTGTTAATGAACAGCAAAAGGTGTAAAGCATAAGCTGTTATAGACCCCTTGCATATGACGTCAGAGCAGCTATATTTGGGGGGGGGGGGGGGGGGGAACAAAAGAATCATGAGAATTGGAAACGTACTGTTATGTCCTCCAAATTGAGCTGCAAGGGGTCTATAGGTAATTGAATTTGGTGGAATAAAATGAAGAAATGAAACGAGAAAACTTTGAAATTCTAGTGCCTAGTGCACTTGCTTTCTCCTACCCAATGACGCACCAACTCATTACTTATTTTACTCACATAATGTTAATAATAATGTTTCAGATAAACCTAAGGATACTTTGCTTTCCCCAACCAAGTTGGATGTATGTGAGAATACAGACATTACTCTCAATTGCACGGCTGATGCATATCCATCAGTCAAGAACTACTCACTGTACAATGGAAATACTTACTTTGGATCAAGCAGCAATGGACAGTTTAGTACAACAGCAAGATTATTGAGATGGAATAAGTTTTGTTGTGTTGCTTCGAATGAAATAGGAAGTAGTCAATATGCCTTTTCTGAAGTATATGTACTGGGTAAGTGAAATGATACGGGTTGGTATGCATACTTCTTATCCCGCCATACTGTAACGATATTTAACGGGTGTCATTCAACATGAGGCCGACATTTTTTTAATCAAACGATTTCATGTATTGTAGGTTTGTTTGTTTTTGTTTTGTTTTTTTCATTTTTTCATATAACCAACCATCATTGGGGTCATATGCCCCAGTACCATGGTATATTACGTATAGATGTACATAACCACATAAAGTTCTTTGTATATAGAATACCTCGCTTTGGCTTCCAGTTGTTGCTCGGTCTTTTTAACCAAGTAACATTTTCTCCTAATTTCAGAGCCACCAAAAGTCACAGGTTGTCATATTAATGGTTCTCTAAATGCAAGCCAACCAGTCGTTGAAGGGGATGTGGTAATAGTGAGGTGCAATGGATCTGGAAGTCCTCCAATTACTAGAAGATGGGTCAAAAGTGGACGCGTGTGGAATGGGAATGATCTTACATTTAATCCAATACATCGCACAGATGCTGGATCCTACAAGTTTATTCTAAACAATGGAGGCGAATGCAAGGAGGCAGTACAACACATGAAGATAACTGTTTATTGTAAGTAAACAGACATTCCATTTTTCATTGGGATGGAGATCAATGTCACTTGATCACATATTATAAAATAACTTAGATCTTACTCGCCCTTTCATCCTAAGTGCCCGACGAAATGTCAGAGACTCTGGGAAGTACTGTTAGCGTAGTGGTGAAAGCGCTCGCCTGTCATCGATGCAACCCGGGTTCGAGTCCCGCCGCTCTCGTCTTATGTGATTAGAGTTGTTTGTTTGTTCTCTCCTGTGCCTCAAGGGTTTTTCTCCGGGTTCTCCGGATTTTCCTCCCTCCCCAAAAATCAATTCCTAAATTCTAAGTAAACAGTCAAAGCATTGCGATGAAGCTTGTATGCTTGTATGCTAAATTAGGTTATTTTTCATTGGAATGGAAATCGATATCACTTGATCACATTTTATAAAATGAAATAAAATAAACAATAAATAAATAATAATAATTTTTTAAAATAAAATATTGTTAGAGTGTTGATCATCACAGTGAATAAGCGATCTAAGCGACCTCCGCGATAAAATATAATAAAATATTATAAAATAACTTAGATCAAACGTGCGCTTTGATTGGTAGAAATGCTATTAGAGATTAGAGTGTGTACTGCCGAGCGCGCTTTTCTGGGTTTTTTTTTTCGTTTCGTTTCGTTTCGTTTCGTTTTGGTTTTTGTTTGTTTGTTTGTTTTTTTTGTTTGTTTTTAATTCCTGTGCTTGTGTGTGTTCGTTTACATACGATATCCTTCCAATGCACGCCGTCTTCTAAGCTTTAGTATAGGGTGTATTGAGCATCGGACAAATCGAAAAAATTTTTTTTTCTCAGATAAACCTGAGAATACAGGTATCAAGATTACACCTGACAAGAAGGACTTCTGTAAAGGAGAGTCGATAAACATCAGCTGCACCTCAGACGCTAAACCCGCCCCAGTCTACTCCTTGTATCGTAATAACGTGTTCAATGGTAATAATGCAAACGGTGTCTTTGTTGTTAAACTTGCTGAGAATGGAAACTATACTTTCACTTGTGAGCCGTACAATACAGTTGGTGTTGGACCAAATAAGAGCAAAAGTGTTACAGTAAAAGGTAAGTAACATTTTATGGAGTAACATAAAAACATTTTATGGAGTGTTTATTGTATGGGAATAGAGCTGTAAGTGGCAGTAGTAGTGCGGTAGTAGTGCGGTAGTAGTGCGGTAGTGCTCTAGTGAACGGTCCCGGGTTTGAATCATTTACTGGATTTGCTTAATTTAAGGGTTTTTTCTCCTGGTTCTCGAATAGAATTATTCGACGAAAAGGTGGCCATCTTGGGCTGCACGTGGACATTATGGGGTGTCCCGAGGGAGCAAATATAGAATGAATGTAAGGCTAGATGATATATTTTTCTTGATATTGCTTGATTACACGTTACATTATTGAGCAGCTTTAACAATGAAAGAAAGACAATAACATGAAACTATTCATGTTATCGCCGCCAATTTTTTGCTCTGTTTTTCCCCTTGTTTTTTACACGACATCTTAAAAACATTTTCTTTCAACATCATCATCATCATTATCATCATCATCATCATCATCATCATCATCATCATCATCATCATCATCATAAATAATAACAATTTATTGACTTGCTATAGCGCCTTTACAATAATTATATATGAATTATAGTTTCCCTATTTCCGATCTTATGACAACCTCTATAGTTATCCATTCATGACAACTTGAGTTCAATATAAAAATCGACTAATACTAAAATGGCTGGAAAAGCTAAGTACATTGCGCATCAAAGGTTTTTTTTTTCTTTCTAGTACGGACATTAGCACCAGAAATAACAAATCCGTACATACAAGAATTAGCAGTTAAAGAAGGCAAGGACGTTAGTCTTGTTTACAATGCCAGTGGATACCCAGTACCTAATATCACCTGGACGAAGCATGGCACTGTCATTGGTGTTGGAAGAATATTCAATATAACACGAGTAAAAAGGAACGATTCATCGTGCTACACGTGTACAGCAGATAATGGTATTGGACACGCCAAGAATGTCAACATATGTTTAGATGTGCAATGTAAGTTTGAAGTCATATGCTATTCTCCAGAAAATAGCTTTCTCGTTGTGATGATCGGTACTGGCTCTAGATAAAAGACATTACGATTTGCTATGATAATGATAAAAGAAATGTTTTTATTGCGAAAAAATATACCAAGCCAATTTTAATAACTTTGGGTTCATTTTTCCATTGCATTGCATTGCAGTCTATCCCGGTATATTATATGTATTATCTTCTTTTTTTCGCTGCTATTAATAATTTTCCATCTTTCCGGCTCGAAAATTACCTTTTATAAATTTAGAGACTTTATTTGTTTTATATTATAAAGTATTAATTAATGTGATAATTTACAGTGTGCAGATCCACCTTCCAACATCAATGTTCTATCATCGAGAAGGCAAATGATTCTAAAAGAGGGGACTAGTTTTTCCCTTTATTGCCAAAGTGACAGCAATCCACCACCGACTTACACATGGAAGCATAATGAGGTGACATCAGCTGATGGGCAAAATGGCATACTAGTATTCAACAGCATCAAGCGAAAACAAAACGGAACATACCAATGTGAAGCGAAAAATCCTCTTGGCTTGCTCCTTTCAGTTCCGATCGAAATCGTCGTACAATGTGAGTAGGCATCCGTAAATGATCACCAATAAGTCCAAAAGTATCTTTTATTGTTTTCTTATTTTCCACTTTAAGGGTTTTACAATTGATCAGCATGTCTGCATGCCTACACAGCTAAGATAAAACCTGAACTGGTAGTGATGTATAATAACTGAAATACTTGTATGCTGCAGTGAGCGTTTACTAGTAACCAGGAAGAGTCATTATAATTGTTTCACGTTTTATTTTGTTTCACTCTTAACAGACATAGATCCTCTGGAAGTGATTGGATCAAGTAACAAGACCTACAGTCAGTCCAATCCACTGGTATTGTTCAACCTTAGTATCAACGCATATCCCAGTAACACATCCATGTCTTGCAATCCTTCTGCACCGAATATATTGACTACCATCACCAGCCATGATGCAGGATTAACTAGAAAACAGTATTTGGTGGTGGTTATCATCCAGAAAGCAGTGGATAGTGCTAGCATTGTATGTAAAGCTGAAAATAGTGTTGGTGTACGAGAGAGGACATTGTATTTTTACAGACAGCCAATACGTAAGTAATGATAATGAGAGTTATAAATATCACTCGCTTGAGCTGATCCAGTCCTGATCAGATGAATTTGCTATAACCCATCATACCATATTTGACTGTTTTTCGTTTCTACTTTAGTTTTTAAGGAAACGTTTACCGGACAGTTTAGAGTAACCAACCAAGAATGGCAGGATGACCTTAAAGATACAAAATCAGCAGACTACAATGATCTTAAACAGAAATGCATCAAAATAGTAAGTAGAAAATAGTCATTTTTGGTCGTTCGTTCGTTCGTTCGTTCGTTCGTTCGTTCGTTCGTTCGTTCATTTCGTTCGTTCTTTCGTTATCTCGTTCCT
Organism: Actinia tenebrosa; assembly: GCF_029948245.1. Lineage (NCBI taxonomy): Eukaryota > Metazoa > Cnidaria > Anthozoa > Actiniaria > Actiniidae > Actinia > Actinia tenebrosa. Next base: position 13,137,290 of record NW_028292584.1, read on the forward strand.
TCCTTCCTTCCTTCCTTCCTTCCTTCCTTCCTTCCTTCCTTCCTTCGTAGTTCGTTCGTTCACTGCACGGTCATTATTTTCATTAGTTTATGTTATTGATTTCTAGTTAGAAGCTGCATACTCAGGTGTACAATATTTGGCTGCCATAAACATTAAGGATTTCATGTAAGTATTCAAATATATAGTGCCTATAATTTCAGTAACTGCACTTATAATCGCTAATTAAGGACCGCCGCAAAATACAGCAGTAGAGCAGCTCACCAGGGTCTGTGCTATAGATCCTCTCTCCTTACTGAATTTGAGCACAGGATAACTTTGCAGTTAACAGAAAATCCACACGATATCCTTACCCACACGAGTGATTTCAATATATTATGGTTTAACTTGAGCAAAGCGGTATTCTTTTTATGTTTACGACTTTCATTACAATAGCAAGGGAAGTATCATAGTGCGGTTTGAGCTCGAAGTCATTGGTCAAGTACCTGATCCACTGCTGCCTTTGAGAGATTATATCAAAAGACAAGGAGAAGAAATCAATGGCTTACAGACAGACCACAACAGCATTCAGAAATCAAGTGGTAAGATGGTTTAGTAGCTTGGATTCGACTCGGGGAAGGCAAGGGGCTTTTTTGCTTTTGTATTATCACTGATTTCATTGCTACTTGCTTATCAAGGTAATCGTGATGTACCTACGATTTATTTGACATGTTTGCGGTAGCCTAATGCCTTATTTCGCTTTCGCGACAGTTGCCGGTCTCGATAGCGTGTAGCAATCAAAACAGTGGTAAACATCTGTGGGACCATATCTGTATTGTATTGTGATAACATAAATAATTCCGTATTCCGCAGACCAACAAAATACGCCGATTCCATGTAAAGGGGACAACAAGACACTAGTTACAGTTCTTGGAGCCCTGTTTGGTTTGTCGATTGTCCTTATCATCATACTTATAGTGGGATTCCTGTGGTTACGTAGAAAAGGTATGATACGTTATTTTGGGTGCAAAGACAAAGAACATAAGGGTACAGATTAACATTTTAACGATATTTTTCCTGATTTTAGATTCAAAAGGAAATTCTGGGGAAACGTACGTACCAATCTGAGACATTTAGATGATAAAAGTTCAGATTAATAAAAACAATTAAATGTTAATATCGCCTTTTGCAGATCGAACACAAGTGACAAGATAGGACAAATGGTAATGTTATATGTGTAAATCATACCACATTATCTAATATTATCTACGTGTTATTGATATTGCGCATGGAATTTTGATTCAGCTATCCATGTTTATTCATTCATTCTTTCATCCATCATCCATCTATCCATCCATCCATCCATCCATCCATCCATCCATCCATCCATCCATCCATCCATCCATCCATCCATCCATCCTTCCATCCATCCATCCATGCCTACCTCCCTCCCTCCATCCATCCCTCCATCCTTCCATCCATCCCTCCCTCCTCTCCTCCTTCCCTTCCATCCATCCATCTATCCCTACCTCCCTCACTCCCTACCTCCATCCATCCATCCATCCATCCATCCCTCCCTCGCTTCCTCTATCCATCCATCCATCCATTCATCCGTTCGTCCATCCATTCATTCAATCTTTGTTGCATTTCATTTCTTCGTGCGCTATATATTTATTTAAATAAAATTATTCACCTGAAAAACTATAAAGCTGCGGCCGACAAGGATTATGGGTAGACACATTTTACATGTTTCAACCGCTTGATACTGTTGATGGACTTGCACATCTTTTACAAGTTACAGCCTCACCTTCCCTGAGGATCCTCAAGCTGCAGTTTATATCAAAAAAGCTTTACTTCCATATGATCCTCAGTTATCTCAGCTTTCTAGGTTTTTGGTGACTTATTTTATTGAGATTAAGTATATATTTGTTTCTTCTCTGTCTATTCATTCATTACTATTATTCATCCTTTCGAACAAAGAACGACATCTCACTTCAAGAAACAAGTTTTAATGCCACAGATATAGAAACACCAAATGTGCCAGAATATGAACCAATAGGAAGGCGAGGATTATCGACGAGTAATGCAGGCATCCCTGAACATGAAGCGGTGACAACAAGAACACAGCCTTCCCAACCACATTCTGGTGTACGGACGAAAATCCCCATGCCTCAGTATGAAAGTGCAGATCAACATGGACAGACAAAGGCTGTTTCAAATCCACCACCTGTCACCTATCAGACCATCCAACCTCGTACTGGTAACTACGATTCACTGAGTCCTTCAACACGTCTGCCTCATAAGAGTGCAGTAGTGCCATCCACAGGAAGCCCAACACGTACAGGAGAGTACCAGGCCCTTCAACACAAGGGTGTTTCTCCACAGTACCAGTCTCTGGATGACTTGAGCAAATGTTGAGTGAATATGGACCAAAAGAGAACAGTATTGATGAGTCAATGCCTTATGCTTTTAAATGCTACTAATAGAGTAAATGATATGCGGGACATCTGTACCATTACTGATAGCACACTCACTCCTCTATCATAAAAGATACACTTGCAATTTTTATCACATTTTTCACATTTTTTGGTTCTTTTAGATACATTGATCATACTAGACTAGTCTTGTTATAATCAAGTATTAAATATTATCAATCAAGAGTGAATAAGGACCAAACGAGAACAGTATTGATAAGGAATTGCCTTGTGCTTTTAAAAATGCTACTAACAGGGTAAATGTTATGCAGGACATCTGTATCACATATTACTGGTATCCGTTACCTTTAATTCTCGATTATTAAAGATACACTTGCAACATAATCTGTTCACATTTTGCTCTTTTCTTCGGTTCTGTTAGACACATTGATCAAACTTAAAGGCAGTCTTGTAATAATCTTGTAAATCATACATATATATCATATGCAGATGCAAAGCTAATTAATTTGAGAACCAGGCTCCGATATTCGTCTTCGGCCAGTGATTAGGCAGCAGCCATGACTGACTATTAAACTGTTCTTCTAGACGGACGTTCACTTGAAGATTATTGAAGACCCGTAAACTAGACGAGAGTTTTTATAATCAGAAAAATGAACGGGCAATTGATTGGTATGCCTCATATATAACCAGCTTTGTTTATATCCTGTTCTGTATTCCAAATTTAGTGTAGATAATGTAGTGAACTGATGCGTGATTTGTTTAATCGTTCTGCGCAATATCTTTAGGCTAAGAAGTCCCAAGTTACATATACCCATGAAGTGAATTGAAAATTAGTATAGCGTGACCTCCAGATAGCTAAAACGTAATATATACAATATAAGTGGCGTGTTGCAACGATATTCAACGAATTCATTAATAATTCATGAGGAAAGCACAACAGAAATCATGACCGTGAAGAGGTTTATAATTCTGATGCAGAATCATGTTTATTTGCATAAACTTGGATTTTCTTTGCCAGATTCACTTTTATCTTAAATTTTTCTTAGTGAAACACAAAGTAACTAACCTAAATTTTTTTAAGCAATCTACAGTATTCGTGTCCGTGTTGTATCCGACATACAAACGCTCGGCTACGCCTCGAGTTTATGCAATAGATCAAAAACGAGTTCGAGTGTTTGATCAGGGCATCCAAATACCATGAAACAAATGCTTTTATTGTTTCAAGATGTTTGGATGCCCTGATGTTACACGAAGCACGAGTTTTTGAACTGACTTCTCAAACTCATTATAATTCATTTGTTCTTGAATCTCGTGAGACTAAATATTCCTTCGCAATAATTCATTTATTCGTCAGTGTTTTGATCAGTGTCTTGATCCGTTTTTAATCCAGTATCAAGGTGCGTGCACGTGACCACAATGCAAAGTCGCCATTGGTCATTGACCTCATGAATTATTAATGAGATTGAGAAATATTGTATAAAACATAAATAAGAGAAGGAAGCCTCTTAATAACGCGCGTGCCATTTACGCACGGGAGTGGGTTAAGGCAAAATGTAGAATTGTATCCGGTGGCTAACAATAGCCCAACAGGGAATTTACATGGCGCGCGCGTTATTAAGAAGTTTCCTTCTGTTGTTTATGCTCTCTTGATATATTACATTATCAATACAATCCATTGCTATGATAAACCCTGTCTGCGAGTATTGGTCCACGGACTATTTGAATATTCTCCGCATAGATTATCTACCACTCTTCGCAATAAATCGTTCAAGAGCACAACTGTTTGCTTTGTAGCCCTCCCGACCCACCCTCATAATCTGTGTTAGGTGATGACCCTGTCTTCTAAAATGTCGGGTTTCCTTTGCGCGTTTCCTTATGGTAAACCACCATGTCCTTTTGGGGGAAACATATACGAATTTGGAAGCAGTATGGAGGCAAAAGCTCCCGACCGACATGACACTTGCGTCGTATTTACAAACGATCCTGTGTGTTTATCTCCATATCTAATTATTATAACAATTACTTTACTTCACTTTACTTACTTTAATGGTTATACAGCAGAAAGAAAAAAAATGCTATGGGGAGAACCTGAAACCGGAAATGAGCTTCCCTTACCGAGCAGGCTACCCAGTACATACAAAGAGAACAAAAACTATGAGAAAAATGGAATATATATGTATATATACATGCATGCATGCATACACGGCAACGGGCAGAGACTCAGCTCCACCACAACGACATAACATCGAAAAAATGGACCAGAACCTCCGCGCTACGCCGCACACACATACACATACACACATACCCTTGGAATTGACTGGAACATAATCTATCAAGTACTAGTACCAAGGTAACTTAAATGATGTTCATTGGCGCATTTATCCATTGGTATAATTTAAAAAAAAGTGTTCAAAATCCCAGAGATAGTTAAGTCTGACAACGGCCCACAATACAGCTCGTCCGAGTTTGCCAGCTTTTCAGATTCGTGGAATTTCAAACATGTGACTTCAAGTCCGAAGTACCCGCAATCGAATGGTCTTGCTGAGAAAAAACGTCCAAACGGCAAAGCTCATACTAGAGAAGGCTAGGCTCTGCGGGAAAGACCCACATCTGGCACTACTTGAACAACAAAATACACCAATCAACAATTTCAAGACACCAGCCCAGCTCTAAATGGGAAGACGTCTACGCTCCATGCTGCCTTGCACAACACGAAACCTGCTAACACAAAGCCCAAGCCACAGCGAAGTCCAGCTACGCCTTCAAAAAAAGCAACTTACCCAAAAGGCACAGTATGACAAGGTTGCCAAGGAACTAGAGCCTCTTGCACCAGGTGACAATCAAGACAGAGGACGGAGGCGACTACAGGAGGAACAGGAGACACCAGTTCAAGGGAAAACAAACGCCCAAGGATGCCCTCAAAACACCAGAAACTGCGGACGCCAACTCACAAGTGCCACAGACACAACCAGAAGATTCTGGCTCGGAGTCTGCGGCCTACACAACGAGATCAGGACGTGTAGTCAAGCCACCCTCCCGCTACGAACATTAACATACAACACAAACATTACAAGCTTTAGAGACATTTTAGATAAGCCATTAACATTGTTTCAGTTTTCACTCTCATTCTTCAAAGGGGAGTTACACCATATTGCGTTACATTATCACATGATTGTAATTCTATATCTTAGTCTTCCATATATAAGACCAGTAAGATTATGACATTGAGAGTGAATAAAGCACACTTAACACACAAGGCATAAGATAATTACAGTATTTGTATGAATTTGTACGGTCGCTTTCTGACTCCATGTCTAGAGAAGTAGAAATTCATTTTGCGAATGATGCTTGTGCTTGTGTAACTAGTAAGAGATGAGATCTCCCAATAGCGGCTGTAGTAATCTACCACGATTAGATAGTTCGTGTTGTTCCAGGTGAATAAGTTAAGTCGGTTGCGACAATTTGCCATGGGTATCTGGGGATGCTCCTTCTCAGTTCATTGCATGCTGAGCAATTTGCAACCACGTCTTTGATTCGACTGGACATTCCTGGCCAATAGACTAACCCTCCCACTCGTACCTTGCTTCTCTCCATACCATGGTGACCTTCATGTACCTTTGCCAGGATTTCCTTTCTCTTGTACGTCAGTCAGGTTCACTATGGCTTCAGCTTTCATAATCAGACCATCGTAGACGGTAAGAGAATCTCGCACTGGCTAATACTCTCGTAGCTCCACTGCAACGTTTTGTCTGAGTTCTGGCCATCCATCTCTAATGAGGTTGGCGAGGGCTTTCAAGGTGTGGTCTTTAGAGGTTTCTTGCTGAAGCTTGCGCAACTTTTCATCGCTCACTGGCAATGAGGTAGTGATTGAGCTGATGGAGGCGATCAGCTCCTTGCTTTCAATAGTGTGTCGGTAGGTGGGCTCTTGAGAGTGTATCTGCGGCGTATAGCTCCCTTCCGGGCTTGTATGTTAGCTTGAGGTCATATTTCTGTAGGCGTAGTAGCATTCTTTGTAAACGCGCTGGTACTTGGTCCAGTGGTTTGACTACGATTGACACTAGTGGCTAGTGGTCGGTTTCTGCATTTATTTCCTTTCCATACACATACTGATGAAAACGTTAGCAGCCAAACACGACTGCTAACAGTTCCTTCTCTATAGGTGCATATCTGCACTCAGCTTCAGTGAGCTGTGAGCGAGAGGCATACGCAACTGGCCTGTTGTCTTGCATGAGGACTGCACCCAGTCCCGATTTGCACGCGTCGACTTGTAACCTGACATGCTTCAATGGGTCATAGTACTTAAGGATTCCTTGGCTTGTGTCAGTGAGCAGGCGCTTAATGTCTGTAAGTGTCTTGTCTTGACGCGTCGACCTACAGTAAATGGGGGACATAAAAGAACCTGTTGAATTGTTCGTGTAAGAGTAGGGGATTGTCTACCGGTTCAACAGCCTATCCCAATTTGGAGGCATAATACTAGTCTACTAACAATTCACACTCATGATTGTAAGCTGCACGGCTGCCATGGCGCCTTAATACGCAGCCCGTAAAGTCATCCATTGGTTATAAATGTAAAGCGCATTGAGATATTTGAAATGCGCTATAGAAGTACCCCATTATTTATTTATTATTATTGACGCTTGGTCCAGTGCCAGGCAGTTTCCTTCTTCAGTAGTTCTCTGAGAGAAGCGGGGCATTCTGAGATATTTGGAATGAACTTTCCAATGTTGTTAATCATGCCCAGCAGGCGTTGAACAGCTTGTTTGTCTTGTGGCGGTGGCATGTTCGTGATGGTGTCAATCTTTGATTGATCTGGTGAGGGTGTGGCCGATGTAGGTTACTTCTGTGCGTCTGACTTTGCACTTGTCCGGGTTAAGCTTTAGGTTTTTCTCGCTCTTTTGAGTGTGTTGTACAGGCTTTCGTCGTGTTCTTCTTTCGTCCTTCCCCAGACAAGTATGTCATCAATGTCCCTTTCTACCCCCGGTAGATTGAACATCAGTTCATGAAAGACTTTCATAGCAGACTTGCCAATGACACAATCTTGCATCCAATGTCGAAAAGGACTGCGCTCCGCTCTCGATTGTTGGAAGGGGGAAGTGTTTTCCCTTAATGGCTTTATTTAGATCTCGTGGATCAATGCATATACGAGACCATCGAGTTTATCCAGTCAGTTGGCTCGTCTACAGGCACAATAACTCCTTGCTTAACCATATCATTGAGTGTTTCTTTATACTTTATCGTGTATTCCATAAGGCACTTTCCTTTGTGATCTCCAAGGTAGACCACTGCAGCGCACTTCTGTATGGGCTCCCAAAAAATGTACTCCAACGTCTTCAATATGTGCTAAATTCTGCTGATAGACTTATGTCACAAAAATCTGCTTCTATCACTCCAATTCTGAAAGAACTTCACTGGCTTCCTGTTGAGCTACGCATTGAATTCAAGATCCTTCTTTATGTCTACAAAACCATGAACCATTTATCAGCACCTGAATATCTCCGCGATCTATTGACTTTTTATGTTCCTCACCGCAGCCTCAGATCTGAATCCAAGTTGCTGCTTGAATCGAAGAAATATAATCTGAATACCTATGGACTACGTACTTTCTCAACTTGTGCTCCCAAATTTTGGAACGATTTACCATATCATATACGAGCCAGCCAATCAATTGATACTTTTAAACGAAATCTAAAAACTCATTCATTCAAAAAATGCTTTATTTAATATATCTCATACCTATATAATAATTTATATCAATTTATTGTAAATATACAAAAATATTTATAGATAACATTAATATACTTGTAAAGCGCTTTTGGACTTAAGGAAAAGGCGCTATACAAAATCATTATTATTATTATTATTATTATTATTATTATTATTGTTGTTCTTGTTGTTGTTGTTATTATTATTATTATTATTATTATTATTATTATTATGTCATCCATTGGGCTAATTTGGTTTTACTTCTGGCGCCATGTGTTAAGTCGCTATGAAGCGTGCTTTATTCAGTATCAATGCCATAATCTTACAGGTCTTTTATATGGAAGACTAACATAATAACTATTGTTATTATGTTTTCTTTTCTTTGTAATATTTTATTACTATATATGTGTTTAAATTCAATAAAGTGTAAGTCTAAAGCCTAATGTCATAATCTTACAGGTCTTATGTATGAAAGACCAAGATATAGAATTACAATCATGTGATAATGTAACGCAATATGGTGCACCTCGTTTTGGTTTTCATCCCCACTATGCCTTATTATCAAATTAGATCGATAGTTTAGTTGATAAAACAGTGCAGCCAGTAACCGGCTGAATAATATGAACTAAAAGAACCATACTGTAATCTTACACTTAAAATATTATCATATCAATTGGTAAAATATAACTATTTAAAAGTCTTAAAGATTATCGAATAATTGCTATAAAAAGTTATTTGGTAATAGCAATGTACTGTAGTAGCAAAACTGTACCAGCATATGTGCATCTTTTGATACCTTTTTTATAAACTAAATATAAAGAAATGAGATAAATAAATGAATAAATAATAAAATTATGAATGACATTTATTAGATTTTGAAATTCAATTTTACCAGTTTTCATCTGTTTTCATGTGACTGTGAGAAAGATACGGAAATCACTAACGACAAAAATGTTCGAGAAAAAAAGGATTATATTTAGTAAAACTTCACAAGAACTGAGACTAAATAAAAATAATGCAAGATGCAATGCAAAATACAAAATACAACAATTTTTTGGTCATAAATGTTTTTGAATATTTTTTTAGCTATTGAAAGTGAAAGACAAGGTACCGCTTTTTATACAATACCATATCTCTCAACAACACAAATTTAAGTTTATTCGTACCATCATACTAGCTGGAAAAGCTCAATAAATGGTGGATATTTGGTTTAATTTTATATGTTATTCAATATTCAAATAAATTATCTATAGAAATATATTCAACTATGATCAGAATGAAAGTCTTCTTTTGTTTGCCGATAGGACCGCGCGATAGACGTATGAGGTGAACGAAGTTGCTTTTTCTTGAACGAAAAACATTCGATAGTTGATTACTGAAAAAACGAATTCTTTATGATTTGTAGAGCTAAATAAAACGCAAATATTCTTTGTAATATGCTCTCCTTTTTATATTTCATTTAGCATTAAAATAAATTAAGCTTAAACTTTTGAGAGAAAGTGTTTGATTTGTCGATTCGTCGAAAGACGAAAATGCTTATCATTGAAATTAAAAATATGCGATTGTTTGCTAAAGAACAAACACCTAAAGTCTTGAAGAATACTTCTTGATATCCATCATTGACTATATGAAAGTCTTTTTTATCTGTTGTTGGTCTATAATTTGTCCCCGGCCAAAGCGATGTTTTCTGTGCATTTCCGAGTAGTTTTGCTTTGAAATCAGGCGGGATTCCTGTGTTGTGTACACGAAAGTATGTACGTATGTATGTACGAACGGACGGAAGTGACGTCAGTCAAGCCATGAAAAATCAACATGGTTTGCCAGTATTTTAAGTATGGTGCTCCGCGCAGGAGTTCGGCTAATATTTCAGCATAGTCGTTTTGAAAGAGTTCAGATCATTCACAGATAGGTTTAGTTCATCAGCAAGTGTGTTGCATATTCTTGTTGCTCTGATAAGAAAGGACTTCTGGTACGTCACTGTTTTGAAAGGACTGACCAAGTACTTGACTACTTTGCTGTTTGATGATCTTGTTGTTCTGCTTATGCGTACTTCAGGTAGTACAGAGGGTTTCACATGTGCTAAACCATGCGTCATTTTAAAGAAGAGGACCATATTCAGGTACTCATGCCAGTAGATTAAGGTAAAAGTGCTAAGTGTTTTAGTCTTGCGTTGTAAGAAACAGTACAGAAGAAAGGTAGGTATTTTCTAGTTTCCAACGATATTGAAAAGGAAAAAAACGCGGATTCAGTATTATAAAGGAAGAAGAGTTCGGAATCAAAACAGAAAGTTTTCAGTCAAGCAAAAAGAGAAAACAAGGCGGCCAGTGAAACGATTCCGCTGATAAAAAGCGAAAGGTGAAGTCAGACTATATACTACATTAGTAGTATGGTACGCACCGTTCGACCCCGGTTTTTGTGCCTGATGATGATGAAATGCCCCTGAAACGCGCCTGAACCGTTCGCCGTCCTGATTGGTCTATTCGATCAGCCGGAAATGACGTCATAGCTCATTTGCATTGCGCCTGAAGCGGTTCTGATGGGTCCGTGCAACAGACAAGAAATGACATAAAATCTTATTTTATTGCGCCTGAACCGATTGCGGCTCGGATCGATCTAAACTACTGCGCCTGAAATGAATGGGATGCTTATTGGTCCAATCCATTAACGGGAAATGATATCACGATTTTTTGGTTAGCAGCTGAAGCGCGTTATTATGGCGTTATTAAGCGGCGTTATTATTCATGTAGTCAAAGATGGATCAAGAAGTGTTCTGCAGGAAGTCAGGTGTGTGTTTTTAGCAAACAATAATATATTATCTAATACTGATTTTTGATAAGAATTGTTATCGACAAATCGAAGGATTTCTCTCAAAACTTTTAATATTTCTATAGATAAGCTTAATCGATTTTAATGCTGGATGAAATTTATCTTAACTTACCTTAACTTTATCTGAATCATTTACATTTTTGTTTTTCGAAAACTTTTCGGTCGTTCGTGATTCAGTTCCGTATCTTTCTCGCGTATGAAAACAGATTTAAAAAATAGAATTAAAATCGAATCTCAAAACGTAGTATTTACAGCTTATGTTTTCATGTTTATGGAAAAGTAGTTAAGGCTTATAGAAATGGAATAAAAATAATTCAATGAAGTAATTAAGGAAACTTTTTCCTTTTAACTGATGACACATTTGGTTTTAAATGTTCAGGGCCTTCATTTCACAAGTTTAGTTAGTTGATGATCTCCAGCCAATTTTCTCTGGCCGACAATTTCATTGCGGTAAAAATACGGTTCTTACAAAAACTTAAACTCTTCATGGATAACCAAACATAGTCATGTAAAAGAAGTAAAAGTAAGCTTATGTTTTGCTCACCTTTTCTTTTAAGCAGTTTTCTAGTCTGTCTTTATATGCCGTGTTCATTTGTCCATAAAAAGATAGGAAATCTCCGAAATTTGGATTTTAATGAAAGACATCCAAGGTAAATTTCACTAAACTTGAAATTTTATTGGATTATCTGTACTTATCTTTCGTTTTTCAAGTAAAATTAACAAGGAATTCAAAGTGTAAAAATGTTTGGCCATGAAAAACTTTGTCGAAGAACTTTTTAAGAACAAAACTAGCCCCTGGGGTGGACAGTAGTGTGTTGTGTACAGGTGACAAATCCTGTGGGACAGTACTAAGGTCGGAAAACAAAGGCTCGTGCGAAGAAAAAAGATGTAGTGCATTCCCATTTCATTTTTTCACTTCATGGTTCCCTTATTGGGGACAATGTCTTCATCTCGATGGAAAGAAAAATATGAAGATTTTTGCCCGCTGGATTTTCTTATCCTCTTTCCGTTTAATCTTATCTAAATTGGGCTTTCCTCTGCTATTTTTATTTTTATTTATTTATCATTACCTCCACATCAAATCATAGTTTAAAAAAAATGAAAAATATAAACAAATTACAAGCAGATGAGAGGTAAGGGATACCCGTTCATAGAGTTTTTAGGCCAGTGCACTAAATATATATATTATGCCTTCCCTTTTAATTTGTTACCTAGCTACCACAGTTCTAGCAACATGCCAAGAAAATAAAAGAGAGTTTCCATAAAGGTTTTCAAATCATAGGGCGAGGGCTCTTTCATGAAAATTCTAGCTTAAACAGTCTCGAACTAGTTCTCAAGGTGTGGTCTGATTTGTATATGGTGCAACGTCAGCTTCGTTATCCGCATGTCAAACCATTTGTCGTCTTATCAAGTATAATGATGGGATGTCCATAGGATTTACAAGCGAGCGAGAACGTTGAATGCAGCGGTGGCGTGAGTTTTTTCTCCATTTGGGGGTGGTGAGGGGGGGGGGGGGGGGGTGTGGGGGGGGGGAGGTTTTGGGGGGGGGGGGGGGGGGGGGGGGGGGGGGGGTGGGAAAATAAATAATTGCCTTAGAGATTGAATGAGGTCACTACCTTCGGATTCTACCGAAATGCGAAAGAGGTCGAATACTGGGCACAAATTGAACAAAAAAATGCTCGGCTCTATTATCCAGTTCCCTGAACGGTCAATATATTCAGTTAGTGTATTGTTTCAGACTAATGTGGAAAACAAGTTCCATATAGGTGCTATCCTAGGGATTGGGCAGCCACAAATTG
>NW_028292584.1:13485254-13560070 GCF_029948245.1 Actinia tenebrosa
GCTTACCATAAAAGAAACGCGTTATTAGCATAAGGACCAGCGGCTGTGTTGGAGCAAACCTTATCTACACTCAACCGCCGTAAGTCTGTGAGTATGCCAAACAGTTGAAGGAGAAGCTGGGGTCGCAACTGCGTTATCGATAAACACGGCAGAGGACTAGCCAAAGAGAACATTGCTAGGAAATCCTTCGCTACAAGCGGCAGCGACAAGAAAATAAACTTGGAAAACGTTCGACCTATGCGTGGACACTCTATAAGAAAGTGGCAGGTGTGGCCAATGTACACTCTACTATGGATGTTTGTGACACCCGACTTACGATCTACAGTTCTCCGTGCTCGTCTAAATATAAACGCGGGGCATTGCAGAGGCAACGGTAGGCTGACAGCCCTAGAGTTTAATCATCGTGCGCGTTGGAGCATCCCTACTCTGAGTCTTGGGGGACTATGAGCAGCTCTTACATGACAAATCCACGACTCGTGGCCATTTAGGGTAATACAACACGGGTTGCCCTTCCTTGGTGACGGACTTTGAAATCTCATAGGTTTCCAAAGACCAGTTAGGATCCGTGGCTCTCTTGCTGCCACCTTCGAGTTCCCCCGGGCTGATAGAGGTATCTGACCACTATGTCGCGGGGGAGCTTTTTTTCCTTTAGTCCGACCGCCCTCGAACTTCTGACGTAGGACTTGTGCTCCACGTGTTTCTTTTTTATGGCATCCTTGGGTTTCATTTCCGTAGCCCTGGCCGCCTCGTTGTTCAAAGCCGCGATGACCTGGGGGAGCCGCTGAGTCCATTCCCTGTTGCGTTTGGAGGGATCTTCCAGCTCTTTCCAATACTGGTACCCAAAGAGACGCTCGGCCAGGGTCTTATTGAATCTTTCGACAATGCTCTGACCCCTGTGGTACTCTGCTTCGGCTCTCCTAATCTTAGTGTTGTGGTCTTTCAGGGTCTTAGTAACCACGCCCATGAACTCTGTCCCCGCATCCACTTGCAGCAGCTTAGGCCATTTCAAGACGCGCTTATAAATCCTACCTAGGGCTTCTGCGACTTCTCCAGAATCCTTGCTGGTTATGGGTTCGGCGTCCTTGTATCTGCTTGCGATATCGACTACGGTCAAAGCGTATCTATAGGTCTTCTTTCTCACCTTGTCGTGCGGTAAGAAAAGCAAATCCGCCTGATGAACTTCATTGGGGGTATTTACGGTGAAGCTGGGCCTGGGAATGTACTTGGGCACGGGAAGATAGACCTGCCAGAGGGTTTGTTTTCTTAGCCAGTTCTTAGCCGTTTCTTCTGATACCCTGGCCGCGGTCGCGAGTTTCTTGATAGCTGACGCTCCTTTCCAACAGCCTTCAGGCCCATAGTAAATCCTTTTGAGTTTGTCCTCTACGCGGCCCATTATATGAATTCCAAAACAAGATTGATCTTACGTCCGTTAAAATCCACCGCCTTTCCGTCCACCTTAATGGTGATGTTTATGCTTTCTACCAAATTGGACAAGTCATAGCTTAAAGAAATGGGAGTGTATTCTTCTGAGTCAAATGGATTACCTTTGGGCAGAAACTTGGACATAAGAGAAGACTTTTCTCCATTGTTGTAACTATGGACCAAGTCGCAATAGACTTCGTAAGAGGATGCGACTTTCCATTTCACGGGTATGGCCGCGTCGGTAATTGTCTTGCCTGAGGCACATAATAATGACCCCAATGGGTCAGACTTTCCAAAAGTGACTGAATAGTTTGGCATATTATGTTTGAGGGTCATTTCGTGCGGCAATCCTGTGGTGAGCGTATAACCGTGTTTTGCTAATTCCTTAGCAAGGGTGATTGGTGTGTAATGTCCATCGGGCAGCAATACGCCTTGATAATTGCCGCCGCCTTTATGCTCAGTGACCAAGGCATTGACTAAATTATACCAAGAATTGTACAAAGAGCAACTAACCAACCGAACTTTATGGGCTTTGATGGGAGGATTCAGATAAGTGGTAAAGTTATTCTTGTCGCTTTCCAAAAAGACGATCATATATTTCAGGAAACACAGTTTCCTTCGTTAGAGCAGATACGCCAAAGCTACGCCTCCTGCCAGCCCTGCGACTCCTACAAAGACCAGCTCACTATCTTTTTGTTTCTTAGAAGGCTGATAGTAATTCTTAAACTGAGGCTTTCTTAACCCCGTTAATGCCGCGGGGTGCGCCTGCGCATAAAGTTTAAAGGCGTAGTCTGTGTTTTCAAAGTTTTTATGCGCCTGCATTTTGTCTTGGTAGTTCTTATCCAACCAATCCCTGTAAGCTTGTCTTTTTTCATTCCAAGCTGCCACGTCCCATTGATATTTCTCCAGCGCCAAGTCGTGTCTCTTCCTTTCGGCGGCTAAATCTCCGCTGCGATCACCTCTAACTAATCTATCCAAATACTGACCACCATAATTAGCTCCAGTGAATGCTAAAGCTGCAATAACTTCACCTGCGACCACGCTAGCCATTATATATTAGAAAATCACAGGGATTTTCACGAGTTATGTCGTTGGCAGGTACTTTTCCTTCCGTAGGTAATCCTTTACCATGATAGCCCCCGCCTACGGCAGCGGTCATTTTGGCGAAATTAGCGAAGCTCTTGCTTGGGTCTTCAGTAAAGTCTTCTTTGAGCACTTTCTTACCTACCCAACCAATACCCGCAACGATGGAAGTAATAATAGCTGCTTCTTCAACAGTTTTCAATAACGCGGTTGACATTATATTATAGAGCGAGAAGGTTATTACTCCATTTCAGGGATCTTACTTTTCTAACAGCTGGTTCCACAGGTGCGTGCACGGGCGCGTGATATGTTGGTGGTTCTACTTTTGGCTTCGTAGCCCGCCATTGTAAGTAAAGGCTGCCTGCTGCTATAGCAACTCCTAACGCGTTAATGACGTACCCAGGATTAATGAAGGATTCCTCTTCTTTTTCCTCCACCTTTTCTTCTTTTTTGGCTTTGTTCTTTTTATTCATCTCCGCGAGCTTCTTTCCCGCGGCAACTCTGCCTGGGGATTTAGCCTTGGTGATTCGTTGCTCCTCTTGGGGCTGCTCTACCTTCGACTCTGGTTCCATTTATATCTAAGGACTTGAAGGACTTGATAAGTAACTTAATAGGACCTGAGCAAGTACTTAAGGACGACTTGACTAAGTACTTGAGGACGACTTGACTACGTAATTAAGGACGACTTGACTAAGTACTTAAGGACGACTTGACTAAGTACTTGAGGCGACCTGGGTAATTCCTGAGGACGACTTGACTAAGTGATCAGGTACCTCAGCAAGTGCCGCCTGGAAGACCTTTTCGACTTCTCTATCCTTCTTGAAGTCCTTCCAAGATGTTCCAAAGGAACCTAGTATCTCCTTCAAGTCGACGTGCTGAGCTACGTGAAGTGCCGCAGAGGCGACTGCCATTAACTTACCGCACTTCAAAGACAACCACCCACAGGTTGTATTAAGTTCTTGGGCGATGACATAGTCCTCGCTGATGTCCTTCCGCAGTTGCTCCACGTCGTCTATGGGCAGCGCAAGTCCGAGAAGCTTGGTGGCCAGCTTAATGGCTGAGTCTGCTACGGCGTCCGTGGTCTTACTTGCGAGGGCGGCCTCGTATCTCTTATGGAACTTCTTGACTTCCTCTTCTGACAGCTTATTAACATGCTCATGGGTAAGTTCCTTGCCTATCATTTCTTTACACTTCCCAGAAGACACAAGGACGTTAAGTTGTTCCTTGAGGTTACTTTCATCTAACTGCGTGGGGACTTCATCTAAGAGCTGCTCAATGTCCATATACATTAGGAATCAAAGACTTTAAAGATCTGCGATCTTTATGGAATACGGAAACCTCAAAGAGAAGATCATCTTGGAATGTTGGTGCGTTTTTAGGTGCCGCATGTATTCGTGTAACTGTTCCTTGCTTATCTCACCGCCGTAGTCGCTTAAGATGGTTTCCAGGTCAGACTTACTTGGAGTATAAAATACTACGAGAGAGCCTATGTTTTCCCTGAAGGGTTTAGAGACACTGGTAAGCTGCTGGGAAAGCAGCCAAACGCTAATGTTGTCGTGTCTGCCGCTGAAAGCGAGCTTCACCAACTCCGAAGTGCGCCTTTTTACATCGTCCCCACAGGCGATGTCGTCCAGTATGAGTAAAGTTTGCGTATCCTTAGGGAATTGTTTGTGCCAGAACTTCAAATGGCTGGATAACTCATTAGGGTCTAAGATATCTACGAAGAAGTCGTCATCTTTCACTCCTATGCCCGTCCAGGTGCGGTTATTCACGTATGTGGGGCATAATAGCACGATGTAGTCGAAACGGTATCTAAAGGGTCCTAATAGCTGCTCCACTACGAATTGGGTCTTTCCGCAGCCGGTGGGTCCTACTATCAGAGCGTTACAAGGCATGTGATCTGGGTTCATTTATATCCCTTCTCTCGAAGGGAACTTGTTCCCTGATATATATGGAGCCAGTGGAAGCAGTGCAAAGAATTGTCGCCGACGCAAAAGATAAAAGAGACACCATAGAAATGCAAAGGGAGGAGATAGACCGGTTAAAAGAGCGCGTGCAGGAATTGTACGATGAAATGTGCGGTCTGAAGCGTGCAGAACGGTTTGGCGCGCTGATAACGATGGCAACGTGGGCTAAGGAGTCCGTTAAGGACTTCATGCGATATCCCCTGTAGAATGTTGACAATAAGGTTAAATCTTTGTTAAGGATGCCTGGAAACTATTTAAAAAGTGTCTTAGAATATTGACAATAACGTTAAATCTTTGTTAAGGATGCCTGGAAACTATTTAAAAAGTGTCTTAGAATGTTTACGATAAGGTTAAATCTTTGTTAAGTCGCCCATAAGCTATTCCAAAAAATGCTTCAGAATGTTGACAATAAGGTTAAATCTTCGTTAAGTATATATGGAAACTATTTCAAAGAGTGTCTCAGAATGTTGACGTTTAGGTTAAATCTTTGTTAAGGATGTTAAATGGAGGCTAAGATATTGTTAAGTATATATGGACTGCTTGTTGTGTAAGAAGGTGTTCAGCACCAAACAAAGACTTCAATACCACGTTCGTCGCGGCGTTTGTACAAAGAAACCCCTTAGCCGCGCTTGTAAGGATTTCGGTAAGGAATTCAGCACCGTTCAAAAGATGCAACAACATCAGGATAAACGCATTTGTGGGCTTTGTAAGGACTGTAATAAGGAATTCCACAACCCCTTCGAAATGCAGCAGCATCTGAAAAGGGGCGTTTGTAATCGAACCAGACAGTGTAGTTTCTGTAATAAGATACTTAGTAGTCGTCAACGTTTACAGACGCACCGGAGAACGCATGAAGTGAATTATCGATTTCTCTTTGGGGCGTATGACTTGGAAGGCGTGGATTGCTACCAATGTGCGGATTTGATGTGTCGCTGCCCGCATAAAGAGGATTACTTAAGGAATCGCATAGATTACCATAAGAAGATAGTCCGTACTTTCCCCTCTTTTGAACGCGCCGAAGGCGTTCCGTGGACTAAAAGGGAGTATTGGAGGCAGGAGTGTGATCGTTGTGGTTGTGTTAGAGAAGAGGAACATATCTTCAACTGTCTTAACAAAGATTTAACCTAAACGTCAACATTCTGAGACACTCTTTGAAGTAGTTTCCACACATACTTAACAAAGATTTAACCTTATTGTTAACATTCTGAGACACTTTTGAAATAGCATTTCTTGGGGCCTTTAATAGTAAGGTAGGGTTTGCGCAAAGAGTCTCAAATCCCATCCTTATTTTTATTTATTATTATTAAGGATAATGAATAATAATAAATATAAATAAAGACCCCTTTAAAGGGGCCTTGCAGAGTCCCCTAAGTATATGGTAGCCTACTTCACGGCATTCTTTGGGGCGCCCTAATCACCCTTTCAATATATGGACTGTATTACTTGCGAACTACCTGCCGACTGCATTACGCCCACTCCTGCACCGCGTAAAAAATACACCTGCCTTCATTGCGACAGGGTATTCTCCGAAGGATCCTTTGTGGGGCATTGGTGCTCCGCGGATCCTAAAGCGCAGCGGACTTTAGCAGACGCGCTTAACTACAAAGAGGAGATGGAGTGACTCTTCTTTCAATGTCAAACTTCCATCGGCCATTTACCTTACCATAGCTGCGTAAGTGGGTGAATTCCTCGCCCTGAATTACGTACCGCACGCAATCCGGCGCCCAAAGGGAATATTCCTTGCCTTCTAAGTCTTTGAGGACTAACCGTAAACGGTCGATGTCTTCGAAGACGACGTAATTTTTTATTTCGTATGCTTTACCGCAAATCAGGTCACGCCAGTGTATTTGGTTGACGATCATTATATCTATGAAATATTCTTAAATGCGTTGCCCTTGTCTCCGTAGTCTTGAAGCGTTTGCAGCACCACCGACAGGGAATACGGATGCCTTCCGCGTAGTTGCTAAGGGCACGACAGATGACGTCATAATCGTTGCTAACCATGGTCAGGTAACCATTCGCGTCATACTGCGAAATTATCTTGCGTTGGTCTGCGGAGAGTATGCCATTTCCTTTCGGCGTCTTTAATTCGATGCAAAGCCCTTCATACCTTAAATGCGCGTTCAGTATTAAGAGGTCGGGTTGACCCCTTTGATAACCCTTCTGCCAGCATTTTATGCGTTTGCTGTCAGAATCCTGCAATTCCCCTAAGCCGGGCGCTATGAGCATCTGTGGGTAGAAGCGGCGTATGTAGTCCACGACTTTCTTATGCAGGTCAAACTCATTTTCCATTTTGAAGACTAACTTGTTAGGACTATCGAACCGCCTTTCTATTTCATACTTACCTGTTTTCCTTAGCGTAGGCAGCACCTCTTCAAACACCCAATCACGAAACTCCGCGGCTTTGGGTAGCTTAGAGCGAAATATCAGTTCGTACAACCCAGGCTCGGAGATAAACACGGAATGTTGGTGAATAGTAGAAGGGGAACGGTTTGGGACCCCTTGCACGTCAGCCCATCTTTTCTGGTACTTCTCAGAAACGTGGTCTCTAATAGCCTTCTTGGTGTTCTCGTAATTCAACGCAGCCGCCACTTCCTTTGCTTTAAAGTACAGTTTGTCGCCTTGCACTATGCATTGCAGTTTGGTGTCGTTGTTTTGAAATACGCGCAACATGGTATATTAGACAAATATTTTAATAGGCAACGCTCTTTAGCTGATTCATTTCTACGCTCAGTTGCGCGTCTGAGACTACGAAAACGTAGCAGTTTATTTTGTCGCCGTCGCCCGCACTGGCGTTCTTGGTGCGCTTGATCTCCAATGTTATGCCATCCTGCGTATTTACTAGACGTAAGTCCTGACCATGTAGGTCTTCGTCGTTCGTTGTGCGCATATCAATCCACAGCGCGTACCTATCATTAAAGAATTCCTCAGGGCTAATTTGGTCGCCAAACTTGCGCGCGGCCTCTCTGTAAATGTCTTCAGGCTTTATTCCCTGGGAGTAAACCTTGTTTGGAACGCCGTTAATATTCACGCCGACGTTAGTAATGTTAGGGTTGTGAAAGGCTTCGGAGTCGCGCTTACCGGCCTCGTAGGGTTTGGCAAACACCAGCATTAACCCCGTGAGACTTCTTCGCGGGAGGTTAATGCTTTGATTGATAACCTCATCCGTCTTATCCAAGAAGCTAAATGTCTTATACATCACTACGTGGTCGTAAAGGAATGCCTTTCCGGAGCTGTATTCCATGCCAGCGCTACGGGCCAGCTCTTCGCTGTAGACCGTTTCGTACTGTAGCTCTAAGTTGGTAATAGAGTATGGGGTTGTCGTGGTAAGTGCAGTGCTTAGCCCACCAATGATGTTATTAGCATCTGCTAAAGTTACTTCAAACTGTAACTCGGATAACTGTCTTGGGTAATACACACCGTGATTCGTGATTACTTCAAAGTCTAATGGTATGATATACTTGCTACCATAGGCGGTCTTTATTCGCTTTGCGTCTGCTACTGCGGTTTCTCCGCTGCCGTCAGTAGGTTGCGTTTTCGTAGGTGTGCGAACCTTACGCAGAATGACACTACCAATTCCTTGTTCTATCCTTTGCGCGCGGTCAAAGGCCGTCAACCATAAGTCTTTGTACGTGGTATACAGATCGTACCTATTTAAGTCCAGCAAGGATTCCCCGGCGAACTTTACGCGCATCTTAGAAACAATGTTGCGACCCACGTTGTTAACGATAATCCTTTCATCTGTGGGGCTTGACTGTACCGCTAGGTCAAACCTCAAAGCCAAGGTGCCAGGAACTAAGACTAGGTTATCCGTTAGGCGGGGCACGCCTACGTACAAGGTTTCTCCTGGCTTTGCGCTAGAAGGTGTGAATGTGACCCGGTGAAAGGTGCGTTCCGCTTTCAGCCCGCCAACCTGCTTAGGTAATACGTTGGGATTTAACTTTGAGCTTATCATATATAATGGAAGTAGAAGGAACGGATCCAGACTTCGATCCCACCACTGAGGAAGGTCAGGCTGACATTAACGACGGTGATGAAGAACCGCTGCTTCCCACCCAACAAGTCGACGATTCCCTAAGGGATAGGATTGCAAAGGCCTTAAGACATCCCAAAGCACGCGAGTACACGTTTCCGCGTGAGCACATAGAGCTTCAAAACATGGGCGAGCCGGAAGCAGCCGCGCGGGAAACCGTAGAGTGGGCAATGCAAGAGCTAACGCAGCGTTATTCCCGTTTCGATGCTGACGACATAAGGCTCACAGAACGCGGAAACAAAGTCCTCATAAGCGTTCAAGACCTAAGATTTCCTGACAAAGACCGCTGGACGAAACCACAACCCCTCTTTGATGAGAATGGTGACGTTAGGGGTGACGTCTCAAGATTAAAAGGCTTCCAGCGTGCCACTAGAAGCATGTTAGAAAGGTTGGAAACCCTGAATGAAAAGGTCGCGCTAGAAAAGCGCGTCGAGGGACTACAAGAAACGTTGGAAGAAAGGGAAGCAGATTATATGCGACAAAACCGACTACTCCTCGATGCTCAAAAGAGAGAACTTAACGATAAAAACCAAAGAATAATAGAAATGAGAGAAAAAACAGACAAAGCCCTACGCGATAGGGACCAAGCCCAAAAGGCCTTCGAACTTGCCCTGCAAGACCTAGACATAAGCAAGGAAGAAGCTAAGAACTTACGTACCACCATAGTCGGCTCTTTAGAGGAACGGCGGCAGTTGGTTGCCGAAATTAACACTAAGGAAGAACAAATCCGGCAAAGAGATCAGGCTATTGAAGACCTGGAGGGACAAATAGAGCGGCAGCAGGATATAATCAATGACCAAACTCGTCCCGAAGAGGAAAGGGAGGCAGCACAAAGGGAATTAGAAGCCCTTCAGGAAAGAGTCGCGGAATTACAAGCGCAAAAGGACAACCTGGAAAGAGAATTGGGACTTACCACCAAGGAAAAGGTAAAAAGAGCCCTTTTGAAGTATGGCGTTCCACTGGCATTTGCGGTTGCTATTTCGAGCGTAGTAGGCGTGATCTTGTCCGCGCTTAAGGCTACAGGCGCGGGCGTAAAGAAATTAGGCAATGGACTAACGGACTTGGGAAAAAAGATGGCAGCCGGTCTTCCTGGGCTGCTGGGTTCGGTTGTTTCCTTGGCACTTAGGGCCGGCGGCGAACTGTTGAAGTTCGTGGGGAATAACATTTGGATCTTGGTCGTCGCTGTCGGCGTGGTCCTTTTGAAGAAGATGCGGGGTTGATCTTATCCTTGTGTATTACTGGCGGCTTATAATCGTCGTCGGGCGCCCGAGGCATCCTCGACTGGGGATAAGTAAAGATAGTATTCGCACCGCCTTGATAATGCGGAACTAGCGGTATGGCAGTCATAGTAGAAATGGTCTTATGATTAAAAGTAGAATCGCTTGGCGCAGCTGATTGTGAAATAACAGCGTTTATCTTAACTTCGACATTAACGTTAGATGTTGCGTCAGTCTTGATCTGAAGCTTTGCGTATTGACAATTAGCTACCATGTGAAAGGTTATTGGTACTATATCGTCTAGACTATTTGGCGGTTCATATGAAAAATGAGCTGACCGTCTAGTATTTTTCAGTGTTCTGTATGGTAACAATGGATCGTTATTCTCATCTACTACTCTAAATCCAATACCATATTCCTCCCTTACGCTAATACAAATTGTGCACATAATCAATCCCAACCCACCAACCTTCACCCACAATTCCGTGTCAACCCAATTAGCATTACGCAAGTATCTATCTTCCTCCAGAAAATAAAGGAATGAATCCTCCTTAGTATGTGGGTTCATATATACCAGCAAATAAATTTGCTTCTAGAGACTCATTACCGTAAGAGTGCAAATGGTTGCGTGGTTATATTTTTCATCTCTCTGATTTTCTATGCTATTTATGCAAACGCTCCCGGTGTCATCTACGCGCATTTGCAGCTTTACCTTCCCATGGCAATCGGCGACCATATGAAAAGTCCAAACCGATAAATTCTCAGCGCTGTCGGTGTTCGGCTCTACGGAGAAATGCACAGGCTCCCTGTTGTTTGTCTTCACACGCATAGGCTGCAGTACGCCGTTGTCATCCAGGAACCTAAAGCCGACGTTGGCGTGACTGCTCGCGCCCATGCAAATACTACAAAGGATCAATTTCTTTCCTGAGTAGTTCAAATTCACGGACATGCCCGTGACATCAACCCAAGATGCCTGGTTGTATTTTTTCTCGCCTGTGTAAGTCGTATAGACACAATCTACTCCAGCTACGTAGGGGTTGTTCATCGCCATATATAATAGCTCAGACCAATGCTTGCAGCTGCTAGGCCGGCTTTTAATAAGTTATGGTCATATTCCTCAGGTATCGCAGGCAGGGCCTTCTTTGATGGTTCCTTAACTACGGGTAGCTTCGTTTCGTGTACCTTTTTTGGCTTCTCCACGAAGTGCGGAATGTTCCTAAGAGTGTCAGAGTTCACGTCGTTCACCCCAAACTTCATATCCTTAGTAGCTCGTTGAAGTTTGTTGTTGTATCCTACTACAGAACCAGTATTAATAGATAAATTACTAGGCATTAACCAACAACCCGGGGCTACTGCATAGTCCAACCTCGTCTTAGAATTTTGTATAGCTAGTTGGTAACGCTGTACGCCCTTGCTAATGTCGCCCTCCAAGATCGAACTTTCGAATAAGACCAAGGCTTCGGCTCGCGTCTCTTCTGCGGCGCCGGTATTTCCAATTATACTCGATCGGGTATTTACCTGAGCTCCAAGGATAGAATACACGTAAGCTTCTATGCTGCGGTTCAAACGGGCAAGGCCGGCTTTGGTTAATCCTTTACCTTCTGGGGGTATAAAGTTAAAGTATTGCGTCGTTTGCTCGTCGTTGGTAATCTTGATAATCAGCGGGTTAGCCCCGGCATACTTACCACCCTCGTCTTTGAACAGAGGCCCGTCTCTAACTTCCTTAGTGGTCTTAGCATTTGGTTCAAAGAAGGTGCTACTGTCGTGAGTTTCCTTATGATACCCGGTGTTCCATCGCAACTGCAATGCATGAACTTCCTTATCGCTTAGCTCGTGTCCGCCAATCCCCCAATAAGCCCAAATATGTCCCAAACCATTGTTAGCACCGGTAGTGCATCTAAAATCCTTCCCTACAACACCGAACTCCTTACAAAGCCTGTTATAGGCTGGAACATCGTATTTGTTATCTCTAGGATAAAACGCAGCATCTCCCGGTAAAGCGGTAACTCCCATCTCATGGAGTATTCTTCTAACCGTGAAGTGAAAATGAAACATGAATATTGAATTCTTCATCAAGTTCGCACTTCCACCGCAGCCGCTAGTGGCACACCAAACCGCAAAGTTTAGTTGCTGTGGCCAATAACGCATGTTAGGACAACTTAGCCATTCATGAGATTCCTTAGCGGTGGTATGAACAATGGGCACGTTTTTGAAGATATCTCGCACCTTTAACGGAAAGGAATGGTTGTCAGAGATCCGCATATTCAGCGTTAGGCCCAAGCTTGGATGTTCATCAAATGGAACCGCGGGTATCGGATAAGTACTGGTACCCAGCAATAATTTCTTTGACCAACTAGGTTTAGGTTCGACATGCAAGGGCTTATGTTCGATATAACCAGAATTCTTCAGTTGATTGTCTATCTGATCGACCAGCGTAGGTTTCAAATCCTCATTGCTGTACATCCTGGAGCCGTTGAAGTAAATCCCATCGGGTCTTCTTTCGAACTTACTAGGGTCTGCATGTGGAAACATCTTCCTAAAGGCCCTCCAATTCCAGTAATCCCGGTTGTCGTGATGTGGCTGCTCCTCAATATCATTCCCAAAAGCGTCGTACATTAGTATATATAATGGATGTTATACCATCAGCACCTCCACTTTATCCTGATCTACCCAAGGAGGGACCTAACGAATTAAACGCTGAAAACTTTAGGCTCAACAAAGCGAACTTAATCTTGGCTTACTTGGAAGGGCAAGCAAAACACTACGAAAAAGTTAGGAAGAAATGCGTCAGAGCCCGGAGTACGCTACATAAGATTGCGATAACTTCAGGATCCATTTCTGTTGTGTTAACGGGCTCCGGCGTTGCTACTTCGCTTACTGGGCCGGGAATAATCGTTGGAGTTCCTTTGGCCGGCGTTGGGGCAACCTGTGGTATTATTTCTGCTGTTGCTACGGGTATTATGAAAAAGCTATCCACGAAAATATCCAAGCATGACACGACAATAGCTCTGTCTAGGGCTAAAGTAAATACTATTACCGATCTTGTCTCAAAGGCTTTGCGTGACAGAAAGATAGACCACGTAGAATTCTCGCTTATCTTAGCCGAAGAAGACAAATACGAGAAACTAAAGACGGACATAAGGAATAAAAAAAACAGTCGTAAAAGATCTTTCCGAGGAATCTCGCAAAAAGATCTACCAAGAAGCGAAAGAAGAGCTTCAAAGAAAGCTTGCTCAGTAAACATCTGCTTCGAAAAGAGCGTGACGGGATTCTATTTACATATCGAACGTCAGTCTAGAAATTATGCAGATTAAATATAATATTTTTCACATACATAAGCGTCCAGATGTGTCTGGCGTTCGCTTGTGATCGTGGACTTTGGGGCTGGGGAGGCCTAAAGTCCCGAGTTCGAGCCTCGCTGTAGATGCATTTGGACCGGTTGCTGTGAGTGAAAAAAAAGCCTCCCCCACTCACAGCAACCGTGGGGGGAGGGGTGGAAAGTGCGATTCAACCCCGCGATGGGGGGTTTCGCGATTGGAAAAGTCAGGGGGTGTCTCGGGACGCTGTCCGGAGTTCACCCTCTGGTGGAAAGATATATGTGTATGTACTAGAGGGCCTCTGGCGCGGGATGAAATAAGCCCAGTAAGCCCAAAATGCAAAAAAACCCACTGGGGATAGCTTGGTGTTCTGCGCGATGCATTCCCCAGTGGGGTTTCTGGCAACGCCAGTTTTGCATTTTTATTTTCTCGGAATCCATCCTAACAGGGGGTGGTTGGGGTCTATTTTGTAAAATATTTCGTAAATTACGTCAGGATAATAAGGAATATCCTTATCCAGCCGACAAAACATCCACTCGGCTTTTGTCATATCAGAAACCTCAGGAATAGACTTACCGGTAATTTCAGACAAAAGATAGGGAATAGCTTTGTAATATTTCCCTAGCTTTAATTTTTTCAACGTTTTCCGTAGACTTTGTGGGGTTGGCTCTTCTAAATGGTCTATGATTTTCTTCTTTACTTCGTCGCTTAAATATACCGGCCTTAAACCCTGGATATGACTCATCCAGTCCCTAAAGTATTTTATTCTCTTATAAGGTGTTTTCTTACGACCTCCATTGGCGTAATACTGCTCTCTGGTAGCATTTGGTACGGCATTACGAATGTTTTTACCACACTCGTAACACTGTGCTGACGTGTCGTCTTCTATTTGCATTTTCTTACCACAACACCATAAACCCTTGGGCTTAGGTATGTTAACTTTGGATCTTAGGCAAATTATACAGAAGTCATTGGTGAACTTTTTACATTCATGCATCGTATATATATCGTACATTTTTATAAACACTTATCTTTGATTCCCAACACAGCAGCAGTAAGGACTTATCGCGCGGCTTATTCCCGCTGCCGGCGCCTTCCTTAAACCGCCTGTAAAACCCGTAAATCTTTGACATTGACCGCGAGTCCCCCTTACTGCTGCTGCACCTTTGTCACGCGCATTCCGTGGCGCACGTAGAATTGCAGGTTGCGATAGTGAACAACGTAATTCTTTTTGTTCATCAAATTCATCGTTAGCTTGCGGTACGGCTTATAGTTGGGGCACAGCTTCTTTTGTAGTGGTGATAGCTGTTCAAAAGGTATCTCAATTGCTTCCGGGACAAGCGGGTAATCATCGTGGAGGTCGTGTAGGTGCTCGGGGTACTCCAAGTCAACTTCTAAGACAAAGCCTTTGCGGCTGTCGGGTTTTATTCGCATGTAATACTCCGGTTCGCGTGGTTCTGTCCACTCAAAGTCGCGCACGGGTAGGTGCTGGGACATTGCCCACCCATAGAGGTTGTTAGCATCCAGGTAAAAGATGTAGGTGTTTGGCTTTTCAGGGTTGTACCCCTTCACCTGGGGATTGTTCGCTCTGGCGTAACGTCTGCTGGGCCCGCAAACTCCACCGCGAATACCGTCTTCCATAAATCGATACATCTCGTAGTCGGTTAGGAGGTCCAGTTGTGCGTCTGTTTTCTTTAACAGCGCACTCCAGGAAAGCCCAGGAGCCGTATAGAAGTTTGCTGGGTCTAACCCGTAGTAAGACATAGCCATCTTTCGGAAGCTTTGAAAGACGTCTGCTAGTAGGACAACGTCCGAGAGTAGGTAGACGTCGTGGTAGTCGCCTAAATTTCTGCAGTCGTGTTTCTTCCAAACCTCCTTCGCATAGGAGTATTCATCGTCGGATATTCCCGCTTCATTTAGAGTGCTGTAGAAGGACTCTTTGGGTGGAAGCTGCGTTTCTTCGAAGCGCTCCCAGCAATTCATGTATTCGTAAGGATACACACCTTTCCTTTCCGCATCGTATTCGTCGGATATTGGTGAATCCTCATTGTACTTGGCTAGATTGGCTAAGGAATCTGCCATGAACTGCTGGGAGTCCAGGAACTTTAGCTTGCCAATCGTTACGGACATATAACGTTCTTTGTTGTTAGGTATACACTTTACTTCGTGCCCCTCCACGCCTTGCAGCAAGAGATGGGAGTCGTACCCGCGGAGGTTGTGAAAGAACACAGGAATCTCCATGTTGGGGTCTATCCGCTGTCTGCATTTCCAGTGCGATGCGCCTTTAAACTCACCAGTGATTTCACAGCAATCCATCACTTTGTCTGTGCAAAAGTCTTCCTCTATAGGCTCGCCGCAGTGAAAGCAGTGCGTGGAAGGTTTGCCAGGCTTATCTCCGTCTTTTGCATAACGTCCACATTTGGGGTGCGCTTCTCCTAAGTAAGCCCCATCCTTATCCCAGGCTTTCTTTGCTCGGCGTCCGTACTTTAGAACGCCTAGCTCGCAAACGTGTCACTTCTGTGCTGCGTGATATGCCCCTAACTGCTCTTTGGTCAACTTAGCCTTCTTTTTATGCATTAACCGGCGTCGAATGTATTCTTCCTCTTCTTCTAAAGCTGTGAGGAAATTCCGTGCAGCGTTAGGGCCTCGGTAAAGCACTGGCTCATCCGCTTCACCGTCGCAGCGAACCACTACGTAACCATACGAGCAAATCTCGTGTAGCCCTTTCTTTTGCGTGTTACCAGCTTCCTCATACTCATCGGTAACCAAGGACTCGAAGTCCGCGTATTTCACGTAAGGCACTTTGTTTTGGCGTTTGTGGTCGTCGTATCGTAAATCTTTGCTTACTGGCAGCTGAATTTTTTGCGCTGGCTCCTCGACTCCTCGACAAATTTGGTCGTGTTTCTTCAATGCTCTTACATCTTTAAATGGTAACAGACAGGCGTCGCAGTAAAACCTTTTGTGTCCGTCTTTACTATGCATGGCAAATAGGCAGCTTGGCGACTTCACCCACGAATAATGCTCACCATGGTAGAAAAGGTTTATGCGCTCTCCTCTGTTACATGAAACATGTAGGGGAACTATGGTCTTTTCTCGGACACCGTAAACATTTATAGCTAGCTCGTTTTGCTCTTCAAAGTCGGGTATGCATCGTATTTCCATTGGAAACTCTACGTCAGACCAATCTAGCTCGTCGTGTGGATACTTAGACGTTCTGAATGGATTTTGATTCACTGGATACAACGCTGATCGCAGTGCCCATTGAAAACACCTGTTATCTTTGTTACGCACACTGATAATTGCCTTCTTACGCTCTATGAAAGTTGGCAGTGGCACGCAAGAACCACCACGAATCGGCACGTAACGGGTAATGCTAATCGTAGCACCTTTGATAGCTGTTACAGTCCATCCGGATCCTTCTCGGGTGTACTTGGCAAGTGATTCCGAAATTGGTTCGATTTGTGAGGACACCCTTTGATCCAAATCCGTCGACTCTAAGACTGTTAGCGTTTTGGTGCGCAACCAAACTGTCGTTTCCGTTTCATCTTTCATCAAATTAACCTCCACCACAATAGATACTTTTGCAGCTCCTAACTCTTCTATACCTCTCTCTATCAATCGCTGTATGCGCCTCGCGTTCGTATCCCAATACCTCCGCAAATCTATCGCAGAACTACCAGCGATGGCGTAAGTTTCGAAATTGTATTGCGAGTCCATTGTCTATATATAAGGAATATTTTTTGGAAGGCAACATGGAGAATACCCGTAGGATCATTCTTGACCCCATGAATGCCCGCTTTTTGAGACCCCTGTAATCCCCGAGGACCTTTTTTGGTGCCGTAGCTTTTACTGCGTTTTTGGAATTTCATTACTACGCGAATTTGATTAACTCAGGGAATCATGGGGTAAGGTCGGGTGAATCAGGACTGGTATGCCCTATTCTACTGTCTTGCGACAATCATCGATCGTTGCCGTTAATCAAAGAAAGACCGAAAACTATGAAGTCCTTATTCTCCTTATTCTCATTGGTTTCTTTTGTCTTTTTCTTAGTATATAAACACTCCTTTTTACCACAGTCTCTCTCTTTTACTCCGACGAAGGATTATAGCGTCCCAAACGTCAGTAAGTTTTGTCATTTTTTCATCTTTTCGCGGTGTATAATTTACCCTTTTATCATTACTGTTACTTTAGTAGATGCCGGCGGACTTCCCACTGCAGAAGCAAATCCTGGAGTTCCGCGTTCAGGTTCGTCATCTACCTCGTTCGGGTCTGGAAGTGCAATGGGTTTTTCCAAGAGAAAATGAACTAGTTCATATTCTCTTGGTTTTTACTTTTTCCATCACCGGACTCACCCAAACCGTGGGTGCATCTATTTAATCGCAAGGATTAAGGAAAGAATGACAGCCAATCAACCAATTAGCAACATGTTTTTAGATGTGTTATTATACGGTTATAAAATATTTGTGAATGGCTTTCATAATGCGATTAAATGATTAATGAAACTAGTTTTTATCTAGTTATCTCGTCTACTAAAGTAAGTATGGAACGCAAACGTAACCATCCAGATTAATTAGTTACTACTCTTTCGTTGTGTCCCAACAATAACGACAATAGAATTGTTTCTAGTCCGTGTGATTGTGTTGTGAAATTACCTTCAATATTCGGTATGGAATTTGTACGATACAACCACTGTCACGACGTCACGGAACGAACCACCTCCTCATGGCGAAACGACTCTAATATTCATTCTTTGGGCACAGGTTGCCAGATAGGCTGGTGTAAAGCCTGATTTGATTAATTTAACTTCACCGTCACCTAAGAAAACTGAAAAAAGGTATTTTATAATGCCATTGATCGATTCATTTCTAAATACTTTTGAAAACGATTTCTTTACGTCCACATATGCATATGATATTGGTGATCATCGATCCTCTTCTTGTTAACGGCTAGTAACCGCATTAGTTAACTAACAAAACATGGTTAATAACCGTGACAGACAACTTCCTCTACTTGCCGGAAGTTACGTTGTTACAGTTTCAGCCGTGTCGGCAAGAAGCTAGGTTGCTGAAACTCATCCAAACATTGTTAACGGATTTTGTACTAGTAGTGTTAGCTCATCTAATCATACTTTTCTTTATCGATGCCCAAAACGCGACGCTCGTTCATTCCCAAACCAAAGAATCGCAGTTCTTTCACTGTTCGATCTTTAATTTCGAATCGAAATCGAAATGTAAACTTCCCGATCAAAGATCATAGAAGAAATGCATTTACTACGTCGTTTGCCTCAAGCTTCACAGACGAGGGTTCCTCTTCAGATGGCGTAAACATTGATTTATTCCAGCCAACAGA
This sequence comes from Actinia tenebrosa, assembly GCF_029948245.1. Taxonomy (NCBI): domain Eukaryota; kingdom Metazoa; phylum Cnidaria; class Anthozoa; order Actiniaria; family Actiniidae; genus Actinia; species Actinia tenebrosa. Next base: position 13,503,643 of record NW_028292584.1, read on the forward strand.
AAGAGGGAAGGAGGTAAAAAAACAGAAGTGGATAGATCGGAAGAGTAAGAGTGTTGAGGAATGGCAGAAATTGAGTGATGATCTGCTGGAAACGTGGCTTTACAGGAGTCCGCCATATAGAAGGGAAAGCATGCGTTCAGTGTGTTGAGCTGGGCCGTGAAGTTATTGGCATAGTTCGTTGTAAAGACTGTAGCCCTTACCAATTTTTCTGTGAAGACTGTGCAGTTAGACTTCACTCAGAGAGATGCTGCTTTCATCTACTTGAAAAATGGGAGGTGAGTGTAGGGTTTACATGTGAGCTAGCAAAAATTATTGAAATGAATCTTCATACTCTACGAATAAGCATAGGCAGTGTTTTTATAAGTTTTTATTTTCATTATTTCTATAGAATGGGTTTTACAGACCATTTTTTATCCGAAAGTGCATGGGTTCACCTCCAGAACAGCATAAACCAACGTGCATAAGGAAAGAAAAGATATTAAACCTGGTTGATGACAGAGGTAAGTTAAGCTACATATATATCAGTTTGAAAGTCATAAATTATAAGACTATATGAATTTGGAGGCTTACCATAAACCACGAAACGAAACGAAACGAAACGAAACGACACAATAAAATGCGAAACGAAGATTTCGCATTTTACAGATCTTTAAAATGCGAAACCGTCATTTCGCATTTTACAGATCTGTAAAATGCGAAACGACAGACTGTAACCTGAGGCTTTGCGATCTCATGTTTAACTGTAAGCTTACTCACGAAATTAGATGAAAACTGTGTAGCTCCATGTCTTAGAAGATTAGAGATTACTTTGAATCTCAGTGGGAAGAACAGTGTAAACTTTTTATGTACCAAAAGCCACAAATTATAAACTATATTGAAATACTTCAACTCGTGTTGTTGTGGCGCCATTTTGAATGCACAGGGACCTCAATCGAATCATAATTTATGACACCACAAAGGAGGCCCACAAAGAGAAAAGCGAGAAAAGGATTCAATTCATTTCTAGTTTTTTTTTCTCAGTAAAGCATGCAGCACAAACTATGCATAACTAACATAAACATGTGGTTAAGTCAAAATTGATACTCCAAGTGATATTCATGCTAATGACATTTTTCTAGTACAGCTGTTATTCAGCACCAACTCGACGGCAAAACATAAGGAAAACGCTTCAAAGAATTTTAAACGCCATACTTCTCTTACCTCATTGAAATAAGCTCAAAAGTAAAACCTTTGGCGCTAAATTTTTCTCCGGGGTCATATATTATGATTCGATTGGGGTCCCTGTGCATTCAAAATGGCGCCACAACAACACGAGTTGAACTGAGTTAAACTGTAAACGAAAGTTTACATTGTTCTTCCCACAGACATTCAAAGTAAAACATGGGACAGTTAAACATGGGATCGCAAAGCCTCAGGTAACACAATCGTTAAGTTTATATCCAGTTTCACTTTCATCTATTTATATATTTTAAACTGAATATACATTTCGCATTTTACAGTCTGTCGTTTCGCATTTTACAGATCTGTAAAATGCGAAATCCTCGTTTCGCATTTTATTGTGTCGTTTCGTTTCGTTTCGTTTCGTTTCGTTTCGTTTCGTTTCGTTTCGTTTCGTTTCGTTTCGTTTCGTTTCGTTTCGTTTCGTTTCGTTTCGTTTCGTTTCGTTTCGTTTCGTTTCGTTTCGTTTCGTTTCGTTTCGTTTCGTTTCGTTTCGTTTCGTTTCGTTTCGTTTCGTTTCGTTTCGTTTCGTTTTGTTTCGTTTCGTTTCGTTTCGTTTCGTTTCGTTTCGTTTCGTTTCGTTTCGTTTCGTTTCGTTTCGTTTCGTGGTTTATGGTAAGCCGATTCGAAAGAAATCATAAAAATGAAAATGAGAAAACGAGGCAAAGAAAGTTCTGAATGCGCTCGAAGGCCGAGTTGATGATGATTCTTCGAGCACAGAGGAACTTGATGAACATCAAGAACACTTACATCATGTAAATACACCAGAACATTCCAATAACGTTAACTCTAAGAAGACGTACAGATACAAATGTACAGTAAGTATATCGTTGTAATTGCGTTTTATTCCGCCGAATAAACAGCGATCATATAGCGATGATGGTGTTATCATAGAGATAATGCCTCAAACTTTGTTTATAACCTCTTACTGTTACCATAGTGATGATCCCTCTCCATCAAATGAACACCCTGTAATTAAAATCTAATGTCTTAATTTTGACAAGAGAAAGCAATGATGGAGACTTAATTTATATATCTTTGATAATTTATTAAATTTATATTGATTGATTTTTTATAATGAATGTGCATTCTTTTTGTAATATTAAAATAGATAACTATATATTTCTTTTATGTCAGTCATTACTCGGGCTACCTGCAAGGTAGCCCGAGTTTAGGTTTCGGTTTTCTATCTATCTATCTATCTATCGACGTTGTCGAAAGTGTGTAAGCCTGCGATGCTCGGCGGTCTGCGGTGTTCCCCTGCAAGTATGAAAGCGAGGCGGGTTACCACAAGTCATGTGACCAAGGGCGCTAGGGCAAAAATTGGTGTTTTTTAGCCGTTAGACTCCGTTATATTGGTGTTTTTTTAGCCGTTAGAAACTGTTTAAACTGTTACTCATCTGTTCTGTTATGTGCTGGCTTGATTTTTTTAGTTTTCCCGTCTATATACGCCAAAAATACTGCTGTGACCAACGGTCCAATCGTACGTAACGAACTACTGTATCCTATACCTGTCTCGTGACCGCTTACGCAAGCGTACGCGTCGGTTAATAAGTTAATAAGTTAATCCAAATCCCCTAGAATAACCAAAAATGAACAGGGGTAGGAAAAGAAAGGCCAATCTATTGTTCTCTCGTCTGCTCGTGTAATAGGATTAAAGTGAAAGGTACGGTGGCAATTTGTTTACTCAGCGATGACAGATGTGTAACCAACGAAACCTAACCAACCAACTTCGGATCTAGCCGAACTGGCCTCGCCGAAACTCGAACCCCGACTCTTGGCCCAAACGATCTTATCTTATTTCATGTTCAGCCATTTGTTAATGACTTCAATTTGTGTTATGCCATTTATCGACCTTATTCTTTTCTACAATAATTAAAGGGGGACCAGCACGAAAATCATCCAAATTTTAATTCTGCTGAAACCTTTACTGGAATAACCCTTACAGGTCTAATAATCACTGGTTAAAGTTTTTTCTGATATTTGGGTGGGAAGTAATGTATTTTACCAATTTTTATAGGAGTCTGTGACGTCATACACTCAACACTAAACATTGCTCCATACTTTTCTTTGTATTTTGTAATCAAAATTTCCGCTAGTTTTATACTCAGTCTAACCACAAGTTCGAAAGTTAAGTTTTCAGCGGACCTTTGTGTTTAATAGAAAAAGAGTAAAACATGAAATTATTCACAAAGAAATGTATGGAGCGATGTTTGGTGTTGAGTGTATGACGTCACAGACACCTATGAAAATTCATAAAAATATAATACTTCCCATTGGAATATAAAAAAAATAATTTAACCAGTGATTATTAAACCCTTAAAGATTATTCGATTGAAGTTTTAGTCAAATTAAATTTCGGAGGATTTTCATGTTAATCCCCCTTTAAAGTTAATAATTTAGTTTCGAATTTCTAATTTGACAAGTTTATGTGAAAATAGTTGTAGGAACGGAGTTTTTAGTAGCGGAAGAGGGGGTATATCTTGTGATAAAGTATTAAAAAAACAACAACAAGTTATTTGAAGCATGCATGCCGACTACCTTGACGATCTTTCATTTCTGTTTTCACTGCGCTCTTGTCAAAAATTTATTCTTCGCATGCTGGTATATAATTTCCGTGCAAGTCAGGGGCGGATCAAGGATGTTTTCTATTAGGGGAGACATCATCCAGGATTTTCGTTTTAGGAGGGGGTGCACCCTTTGCTTACAAACTCAAACCCCAATAATGCAGTAGATAACAGCTCATCTAGGGATCTAGGGGGAAGGGAAACAAAATTCCCATGCACCCCTCCCCTAGATCTGCCGTTGCAAGTTAACCACGCAACAGGATTTTTTGACATATCACTGGAAGATTCTAATAAATTTGTATATGAGACCACCATCGTGATAAGCTTGGCATTTACTGGAGAGGATGTCTCTGGAATAGTCAGGTCAAATCAGAGAAAATCATCAGTTTCCAAACTTCCGGTCAGCGACTTGTACACATATAAGATTGAATGTTGTAATATGTGAGTTAAAATGGGCCATATTTGGCTGAACATGAAATACCTGTAATTATACTTACCTGCGCGGCAGAGTAATAAATCGGATTCATTGACTAAGTGAGTACATTTGCTAAGGCCGAATGTTTGAAGATGTCTGGTCATTAAAAAATCTGTCTCATTCATTTTTTCATACTTCCGGTCAGCGGTTGAAAATGAGAACAACAACTTTAGATCAAGAATTCTTTCTTTCAAATATTCTCAAAATAAGCATATTTTTTTTTACTTTGTAGCCTTCAAAAGTTCAGCATTCATGTTAAATAACAGCTTACAGGTAATTCTGTCACGAAATACAGGAATTTTGAAGCTCGAAGAAACTATAAATGCTGTATTGCTTCGAACGAGAATTCGATGACTTGTGTATTCTGTTGTAATCCTTTATAGAACCACTTAATTATTGCTTGGATTTTAGCTCTTTACGACCAAGGTTAGTTCGCTAAATGCTTATTGAGTCTCCAAGAAACATTTCCTTGTGAAAATTTGGAAAGTTGAGCGCCACAAAAGTCACAATGAAACGATAAAAGTAGGTTGAAAATGACGAAAATTGCAAATAACCCATTGCTTACTTTGAATAAAATTTTTTTTTACCTTGTTTGCAGACTAGAACATTTTTTTTTTTTGCTAGAATTTTGTTATTTAGGTATTACCCTTCAACCTCTAATGCTTGTTTAGCTTATTGGCATCTTTTTGGTGCTAATTTTCGAAGCTTTGATATGGTTGAATTTAGGACATTTTGAATTTTAGGCCTTATATTTTGACTATCCAAGGACTAAAGATGATTGTACCCGCAGAGATTTTGCACGATTTGGTAACTTCAATGTTTCAGAAAACTTTCCACCAAGCCTCTATATTAGAAATGCAATACTTTTGGAGAACGACCAAAAAACATTTTGACCATTTTATCTTGTTGCTAAAACAGTTGATACATCGATTACTTGAAGGCACGAATATTTCATGCACAAAATAACAAACTAACAATACTTGGTATTTTTCTAAACTAGAAAAGATACTTTATAATTGACGAACGTTTTAAGGAAATTAAGTTTAACATGTATGAGAAACACAGCATTGAATTTTACCTTCAAGTGGGTTTAATTTATTCCAAAAATTGGAAATTAAGGTCTTATAAAACACTTGCCGTTTCTATGGCAACAATACATTTGGTGACCAAATTGTTGTTGTTTTTGTGAATCCCATATAAAGGCCTACTCACATACCAAATTTCAAGGGTGGTCAAAAAATTTCATTTCCCACTTTGCTTGAGTCTTACAGAGACCTACTCTTAAACTCTAATGCATCAGGCTATCATTTATTGTTCGGGGCGTGGGCATTGGTACCCGCTTGGAATCGAGCTAAACTCATGCAAACTGGTTGCTCGGCTCCCATTGGACAAAATTGCTAACTTGTGGGCGCTTATTTACTCCTGGACTAAGCGTCGAGTGTGTCGGAGAAACGAGTTGGAGTCTATATTGACCATCTGCTTCACGTAGAAAAAAGTTGTCTGGCTTAGATAGGCATCATTTAACCGCATGTTAAATTCGCTGTTTGAGAACCGCTACCATCCAATCCATGGAGTTGATACTTGGGTCCACCTAGTTCCTGGCTGGTGGACAGACCAGTTCTTGCAATTCTAGAACGGCTTAGGCTTATATGTCGTTATCCAGGAACGACACCTCCCCCCCCCTACCGTCAGTGGAAGCTGAACCGCAGGCGAGTTTAGCTATGGTGCCCACCTCGATAAAGAGTGGTTTAAAGTGGAGTGATCGTCAAAACCCGCTGTTGATAGCCTACAAGAGCTCCTCCCAGTTACGATTTCCGCCCAGTCTGGGACCGCTATAGGTCATAGACAGCGCCTAGGGCCGCGGCGTAGTCCAGCCTTACTTTCTTCGCTTTCCATGCCCCAGGGATTCAAACCTAATTGTTGACGCCGCGGGCGTAGCGAGGACCTAGGAGCTGGCGGGGCTCTGACCTCCCCCCCCCCCCCCCCCCCCCCCTAAATTACTCCTCCCCCCATAAAACAAATAAACGAATAAACGCGCAAACAAAAAAGAAACAAATTCGTATTGGTATAAACTGATTTATACAGCGCACTTTCCTAGGTTGCAATAATCTATTTTCCTCTTTCGTTTTGGTTTAATATGTTTTGTTTTTGTTTTTTTGTTTTTTGTTTTTTTCGAAAAAGTTGTTTAAAAATTTGGGTGGGGGGGGGGGGGGGGGGCACGTGCCCCCCCCGTGCCACCCCCCTCGCTACGCTACTGGACGCCCGAACGCGTTTTCGTTGGCAGGACTCCCACAAGATGGATCTCCTATCATCAACGCCAATCCCGGAAGAGCTACTGCAGTCCTCACGGTTCTTCTTAAAATACGCTGCAGAAAACGGATGTTGAGGGTTTTGGCCCCGCCAACGCGTCGGTCGTACGCTAGGTGGCAAAGGAAAGGCATTTCGTTCTGTTCTAGTTAATCTGCAGTTCCATGTTTGCTTGTCAGAACACATCGACTTGATCGGGAAGTATAGGTAGCAGTTGACTCCAGGACTACTCACTCGGGTAAACAGAATAGTTCAGTCACCCCCGTTTGCTGCCAAAGCTCTTCTAGCTGGTTGGGCTCTCCGAGATCATTCGTGTGGCTCTTTTTGCTGATGAAAAAATCGGGTCAGCCTTAAACCCGTGCTGTTCTGATCCTATGGTTTGGCTAATGTTGTGGCTAATGTTCCGGTCACGGTGCTCTGAAGCGAGTTAGACCCTGCATAAGCGAAAGAACTGCAATCAAGATCTACAAAGCCCTGATTGAGCCATATTTTCAATATTGTAGCTCAGTCTGGGATGGCCTGTCACAACAGTTAAGTGACAAGATACAAAAGCTACAACACCGAGCAGCCAGAGTGATAACTTGTTCCTGCTATGGTACTAGCTCTAAATTACTACTCCAGAGGCTTGAATGGGATACTTTTGAGATATCTAGGAAAAAACAAAAACTTATGAGGGTGTACAAATCGTTGAATAGCCTTGTGCCGAGCTATTTAAGATCTATGTTTGTCCCTAAATACACCACATACAATTTAAGAGACTCTAGTAATAAACTTAGCATTCCCAAGCCTCGCACCGATTATCTTAAAAAAAAGTTTTAGCTACAGTGGTGCAGCTTTGTGGAATGAACCACCAACTGAACTAAGGATATGTCAGCATCAACGTCTCAATTTAAGAAAGGTGTTGGAAAACTAGTTCTAACCTCAGACTCCCACACGGCAAATATGTAAAACAGTTTTTAATACGTATTATGATAGATAGATAGATATATGTATGTATAACTGATGTTTTTACCGTGTCAAAATAAAGTAACCTAGCTACCTCACAGTTGTAGGTTGGGTAAAGACAGTTGCTGCCCACAATGACTATCGTAGACTTTGGAAGGTGGTCCAGCAATACCTACAAGGAATACATCCGTACTCTAGTCGAAGTTTAGGCCTCAGCGTCTGTACAGCTTAGTGGCTACCAATTACGCATAATGATAGTCGCTGGTGGTCTCTGTATCTTGGGTGCTTGAAATTGATTGGGGTCGGAGTTGCCCCTGGTAACCTGGCCACAGGGTTCCAGGGTCCTTTTCGAGCACCCTTGGGATCCTTGGCGATGTACTGTGGCCTGTTTGCCATGGTCATCTCTGCGAACGGACTGGTTTGGCGCGACCATCCCTCGCACCTTGACACTCAACCCAAACTTATCACTATACGATGAGTTTTAAAAATAAATAATTCCCAGTTCTCAATATCACAGCCGCTTCGAATGCCTGATTGCTTTCCGAAACCTTTCCGAGTATGATAATATTTGTAGTTGAAATTTTAATAAGCTAGCTTTTAAATAACAAAGGACTTAAAGAAACACTTGTCGCACAGCAGCACTAACAACCGACTAGTATCACACTAGTATATTTGTGCCACATAAACCCAGTCGAGCAACCTTTATAACTTGTAAGATTAAATTGTAAAATAAGCTAAGATTATTTTTCAAACTGACTTTACATGCATTGAAAATTTAGCCAGTATTTCAGTAAACAAACTTTTACTAAATTATCTTTTAAAGAAAAATACGTTTTAAAGAAAAATAAAGGAAAAGCAATTGAAAGAAATATTAACTCTTATATATTCAAAAGTTCTTTTTTTCCATTCTAACCAATGACTATTATTGTAAATACCTAAAATGTTTTTTAGATAAAACCAATTCTATTTACTGCTAAGGACAGCTAATCATAGCTAAGGACAGCTAATTATAGCTTAGGACAGCTAATCATAGCTAAGGACAGCTAAGGACAGCTAATCCTGGCTAAGGATAGGTAATCACAGGTAAGGACATCTAATTGCAGATAATGACAGCTAAGGAAATCTAATCAGAGCTAATCACAGCTAATGACAGCTAAGGACAGTTAATTATGGCTAAGGACAGGTAAGGACAGCTAATGACAGCTAAGGACTGGTAATAACAGGTAATCAGAGGCAAACACAGTTAAGAATGGGTGGTCATAGCGAAGGACATGGTAGTGTACACGCTAGATATGTGGTATATATATATATAGTAGGATGTCGTCTATATGGCATTCAGCCATGAAGTACATACCCCCTAACACATAAAAGGCTGACTTAAAGACTTGTGTCTTCATTAAGTCTGTGGCCTGTTTAATAGTTATCGTTAAAGACAGACGAATCTGGCCAATGTTTTCAGCTTCGTTTCAGTAAAGTGTTGTGTAACTTTGTCCTCGAACCTGAATTTACTGTTTGACGATGGCGATCATTGGGACATTGGCTCTGAAACCAATTATTCTTGTTCTTCTTCTTCAACTTCCGCGTCTATGTAAGAAGCTTGTGTTATATGAGGTTTACCACATGGCCCATTGATATTAGAGATATATGCTGTATGTCTTAATGAAGTTTTTCTAACCGCACATTATCGATCGTTTCAGCATGTTTTAGGTTTACCAAGGAGCCTCAAAGTCCGATTATCGTAGTACTTGGTCACAACATAACGAATGTAAACATGGAATGGAAATTCGAGGCAGAAGGTTCTACTGTTGCAAATATCCAAATAGATCGTTTCTTAAAAAATGAAGATAACAGCTTATCCAAGGAGACAAACATAATTTATTACAATCCTTCATTAAAAGATTGGAACGAAACTTTGTATGACTTTAGTACTAGTTTCGCGACATCTGGATATGTAAACTTCACAATCAAAGATGTCCTGAAGAGACTCAATAATGCAGACCAGACGAAAGTCAGTTCTCTATCTGGTGAGGTCTACACGTACGAACTAGACGTTGTCACAATTCGGCCGTCTCAGACAGTTAAAGACAGCGTTGAACTACAAGTTTATTGTGAGTTTTTGACGAGTAAATGTAATGGTGAACTAGTTGATGTCTATCTGTGTTTCTTCTTGACTTCCTTTTATTAGCATAAATTTACAGCTAGCAAGCACACGCTTTTTTTGGCCACTTACATACATTCCCACCTACAATAGTTTTACATTATTTTTTTTGTATATTACTAAACAAAATAATGATGTATATCTGTATATCTGACTCAAGCGAGGGCATAACATGTATTATTATACATTTTACTAAGCATCTCAAATCTGATTGGTCGAGAGCCCTCAGCCAATCCCTGATATCGTGTGAACTCGACATGATAAATGTATTTATCTGTAGGTTTTCCTACAGATAATACATTTATCATGTCAAGTTCATTCAAGGTCACGCTGTGGTAGCTTTGTTTTTATTTATTATGTGTATTTATTTCCAGAATTATGTACAAAAACAATTATTTAAGGAATCCTTAACCTATTTTCATATATTTCATGAAGAATTCTTAAAATATTTCTAAATTAAAAATTTTGTGATTTTCACGCTACATCATAGCATTCATAATTCTTGTCTCTATAATTTAATGTTCACGTTAATGTTTTTCCAGTATACAATATGTATAATAAAGCAATTATTGGATTCGCTATCGCATGATATCGTAAATATCAAGACCTTGGCTGTGTTATCTGCCAAAGCCTTCGGCTTCGGCAGATAACACAGCCTCGGACTTGATAATTTACGATATCATGCTAAACCTCTTCCAATAATTGCTTATTATACCAAGTTATAGTAAGGACTATTATTATACATTTTACTAAGTATCTCAATTCTTCAGATTGTTGGTCGAGAGCCCTCAGCCAAAAAAATCCCTGATATCGTGTGAACTTGACATGATAAATGTATTATCTGTAGGTTTTCCTACAGATAATACATTTATCATGTCAAGTTCATTCAAGCTCCCGCTGTGGTACTGTAGCTTTGTTTTTATTCATTATGTGTATTTATTTCCAGAATTATGTACAAAAACAATTATTTAAGGAATCCTTAACCTATTTTCATATATTTTATGAAGAATTCTTAAAATATTATGAAATTAAAATTTTTGCATTTTTCATGCTACGTACATCATGGCATTCATAATTCTTGTCTCTATAATTTAACATTCATGTTAATGTTTTTCCAGTATACAAAATGTATAAGAAAGCAATTATTGAATTCGGTATCGCATAATATCGTAAATATCAAGACCTTGGATGTGTTATCTGCCTCAGCCTTTGGCTTCGGCAGGAGATAACACAGCCTAGGTCTTGATAATTTACGATAAATCATGCTCAACCTCATCCAATAATTGCTTATTGGGCTTTCATTGCTAGATTTTATTTGGTTATTCCTTTTTAGTACATATCATTTAATATTGTCTTTGCAGTACAGACTCCTGTCATGGTGGCATGGCAGTAACTTAATAATATAATGTTTCTTTATAATGTATTAAAATACATTTGTGTTTTGAACTAGATTAAAATCTAATGCATCAGTTATTAACATCAATGTAAGAGAACTTTTAAAGCTCCTTATCCAAGCCATACTTATAGATATTAGCTGTTAAGTTCCCAACTTTATTTAAGTGAGCTCAAAAATAGAAATGTTATAGTACATTATTATCATTTTATGGTGCATACCACAAAAATAAGAGCAATATTTCAAATTTTGTAGGTTGGTGGCAATAAAGTCATGTTGCACAGTATTATCTTTCATATTAAAAAAAAAGGAATCATTACCAACTGCATGCAGCAGGTCCTTTTTGAAAATCATGCTTATGAAAAAGTTATCTCAATAAAGATTATTATTATTATTATTATTATTACTAACTTAAAATATAAATTTGATACCAGCTACATGTATAAAAATATGAATGTTTACTTTGAACATCAAGATCTATATATTATATCAGCAGTATTATAGTTGTATGTGTGGTTTGAAAGTTTTCTAAGTGACCTTAAGAATTGTTACGATATACTTCTGGTTACGTCACTTCATAATTGTCATGGATAGCAACCACATGTAAGCTTCTTGAGAGGGACATTAAAGAACATGGCTTCTCGGAACACAACTTCATAGTTTGATATAACAAAACAAGAATTGATTTATTAATAGCATATCATCAGTTTATGTGCATTTACCACAAAAAAATATTGACAATTTTATTTTTAGATTATGTATGGAAGTCATCAAAACGTGCAGAATGATATTACTTACTAAAAAATGATTTATTACTTTGATCATTAAGATATAGGATAGTATATTAAATTTTATAATGATGATGTCACATGACAAATATTTCATGTTTATAGTAGGGTATTGTCTTAATCTTGAGATGTGAGACAACCCGTATCGATCCTGCTGTTATGTCTATTTCATATGCGAATTAGGCAATGTCTCATAACTTCCTGTTTCGTATCCTTCAATTTTTGCTAGATGAAAAGAAATCAGAAAATAATCAGCATCCATTCATGAGTTAAAACTGCAAAATATAATTTTCATACAAAAAAACTTATTGGGTTTATATTTTATAGACATAGAGTGAATGGTAAGGATTTTTGCATAATTTGTTTACATAATACTGTGAAAAATAATATATGGATACCTAATTTTCAAAATAATATGTCAAGGGCTTTTAGTTTGCAATTTGAATAACCATGAAAGTTATATGAAGCAATATAATTCAAATGCAAACAGAATATGTTAATAAGGATTCCTGATTTGGTGGATACCCTAGTTATTTACTTTTATATTCACCATGCATGCACACTACTGGCTGAGAACCTGTGAAAATCCAGTGAAAAACCTGTGAAAAATATCTCTGAATTTTAGAAATTTCACAGGTTTTTCACAGAATTTTCACAGGATGTTCAAACATTCAGACCTGTGAAAAGGAACACTTTCACAGGTTCCAGAACCTGTGAAAATTCTGTGAAAAACCTGTGAAAATTTAACCTGTGAAAAACCTGTAAATTCACAGGTTTTCAGTATACTTAAAAACCTGTGAAAACGTACACTTTCACAGGTTTCAAAACCTTTGAAAAACCTGTGAAAATTTAACCGGTGAAAAACCTGTGAAAGACCCGTGAAAAGAATTCATAGGTTTTTTCACAGGTTTTTTTCCACAGGTTTGAATTTGTCAAAAAACTGTGAAAAGGGACACTTTCATAGGTTCAAAATGCTGTGAAAAACCTGTGAATATTATTTTTGCAGGTTTTTTGCCAAAAATTTCTAGACAGAAAACCTGTACAAAAATACCCTGTGAAAATTATATTCACAGGTTTTTTTAATAAGGAAAAAAACCTAAGTATTATACTGTAAATATGGACACTCTGTGAAAATCTGTGAAAAACCTGTGAAAAGCTTACATTGCAAGTTTTGAGAAAACCTGTAAAATCCTACTTCAAAACCATTAAGTCAAGAGCTCATTAACAGAAGCAGCAAATCACCACGAAATATGTATAAATGGCACCTACATGTAGTAAATACTAAATTTTGATTGTTAATTTACAAAAAAAGCCTCTCTGTTTTCCCATCTCTGTCAGTTATGCATCAGTTATGCATTAAGTGTTATATATATAAGATAGCAAAGTTTGAGTCCATAAGCTACAAAGAGGTCACTACTGGGATTTTGCAATTTTAATACTGAGCTATGATCTCAAGTCTGACATTGACCATGATCTAAAAAAATGAAGTTCAACTTTTCAACATTTTTTATTGTCATTCTTTTTATAAATTTCTTTTGAAATCCTTCAATAACTATCCTGAAAACAATACACGCATTCTAGAAATGGTTATTTACCTATAACTAGATAGGTTTATCCTCTTTTTTTCGCATAAGAATTAATTTTACTGACCAGTTGGCAAGAGCCATATAGACAGAGCTCATAAGTAGTCATCACTATCTAAGATCCAGCTCTTTTATAAGCTAAACCAGAGCTAACCAGCAAAAAGGGGAAGCACAGTCTGTAGTTTTCAAGTCTTGTGGTGATTTCATCAGCTTTTTGAGGCTGTAAAAAGAGAAAAATGCTATAGTTCAGATTCAAATGCTGCATTTTTTACAACTTGCCAAAACATAACAGCATATATCTATAGAACTCAATATTTAAATAGCTTTTAAATTTAAAAAACCTACCTCCACTGAATAATACTGCTTGCTTGAATACAACTTGAACCTTCATTTGCTTATCTTTATGCTTGTCAATATACTCAGGGTTTTTTTGTTTGGTGTCTCCGTTTTTACTTCAGCAGAGGCATTATTTTGAGTAAACATATTTGCTTTCATCAGTCTTGTTCAAGATTGTAGGAAATGTGCATTTGCATTCAGTTTATTTGCATATAAGTAAATTAAACACTAGCTAGAGATTACAGTATTAATTTAACTTACTAAAAAACATTTTCTTTGAAAATCAATATATAGCATACTAATATTTTTAATGATGATGTAGCATGACAAATATTTTATGTTTATATAGTAGCCCATTGTTTTCATCTTGAGTCAGACGACCTGTATCTATCCAGCTGTTAGGTCTGTTTCATATGCAAATGTCTTATATTAACTTCCTGTTGTTTTTATTTATATTCTTAAATTTTTGTTACCAAACACTTGCCAGAATGGAAAAATATTAGAAAATCAGTATCCATTCAGTGGTTTCTACAGTATCTGCCAAATGTTATACTTATGCTTGTTTAAAAACTTATTCTTAGAAGACATTATGGGTGGTTGAGATTTTTGCATGATATGTTTACATGACTTTTTAAGGTATGGCAGACTAATTTTCACAATACAGTACTTCAATGGCTCTTACATGCAATTTGAATAATGCCGTAAAGACAGCTATGTTGGGTCTCAGAACTTCATCTGAAAACAAAAAATAAAAAATAAAAATACACTGTAAAATAAGAAGACAAAATAAATGACTTTTCTATTTTTTTCCTTCTGGTGAAAGGATTTCAATTGATTTTTAAAACTTCGGAAACAGCAGTACCAAATGACTCATTCCTAGCATTAAATTCAATTGTAAATAAAATATGTTGGCACTCACTGAAAAAAAAGTGAGTGCTGACATGTGTGTGCTGAGTGAGTGCTGAGTGTCATCTTGAATTTTATATTCTATGCTTGTTATGCAATGAAATATGCTTTCTTCTAGACTTGCCCAAAGTCAGCCTCTCTAGCTTGTCTCCCAATGAAGTTTTTATTCGAGTGAAGTGAGAATTTGTCAAGTGCAGGGCATGGAGTTTGCAAAAGTCTAGCTACATGTATGATGTATCTCTATATGATATTTTGGAAGTTAGATAATATTTGCAGTTTTCCAATGACCAATTCAATTTCTTTCTTTTATGCGTTCTTCATTATTTGATATTGTTTTGTAAGATACAGACTCTTGTCACAGTGATTGTAACGTTCAGTGAATACTTACACTTATAATGTGTTCAGCTACAACCACCTGATAGATAAATGTAGATTTAATAGATCGAATTGTGAAGGCTGTAAGTAAATATTCCGACTCAAAAGCAAGGCATACCATGATTTTATTTTTTGAGCTGCTTGATTTGTTTTGGACTAAGTTTGTGTGGACTTTGACTCTCTCTTCAATGTGGTTTCACTGGCTGGCTGGCTGGCTGGCTGGCTGGCTGGCTGGCTGGCTGGCTGGCTGGCTGGCTGGCTGGCTGGCTGGCTGGCTGGCTGGCTGGCTGGCTGGCTGGCTGGCTGGCTGGCTGGCTGGCTATCAATAGGATGTTGTAGGATGTTTATGGTGTTGGTAGGTGACAAGGTGACATAGGTAATTTAGAATGGGAATCATTTACTTTATTTATTAAGTGTAAGTTAATATTTAATGTATGAAATCTAGTTTTTTTTTTTCTTATAAAACTTAGTGTAAATTATATTTCAAACATAAGACTGAATGTTCTGCATGCAAATGTACTGCTCTAACAATGAATATGCTCCCTATGCATCTGCAACAGCAACCTGGAATTAGCGATGTGCCAATTATTTGATGTGTTTACATTCTAGGGCTTAAAAATTAAGCTAAATATTTGTCTATGATATATTATGCCACTCATAATATATTGCACTAGATAAGTTTAATCATTTTTTCTTTTTAAATTTTACAGTCCCTCCCACGATCACCGCACTCTTCTGTCAAGGCTGTCAAAATGGAAGTGCCGTCCATAACCAAACCATCACTTTATTGTGTAATGCTACTGGTAAACCCATGCCAGACATAAAATGGATGAAGGATGGAGAACATTACAATGGAAGCAGTTCAGTATCGAGTCCAAACAACGCGCTTTTCTTCCAACAAGTAGCAATACATGACAAAGGAAACTATACCTGTATTGCTGACAACGGGGTTGGTAATCCTTATAGAGAGTCATTGACTTTACTTGTTAAATGTAAGTTGGATTTAAAAAACGCAACATGTTTTTTATACCACTTATAGTATAAATTATATTTAAACAAACTGATATGTTTCCTTATTGATGACTGACGGACTAATTACGAAAGTACCCGCGTAGAACCGTAGGGTCGTGGTTTTTTAAGTGTCCCGATTAGTGTACCACTTATGGTACGCTAGAAGAACGACACGTTAATAAAGTTTATTTTATGTTCAGATCTCATTATTATCAGTGATGTTTTTCACCGCGGCCGTATTCAAAGAGCAATGCTTCGGAATATTATAGTTGAACTACGCACGCAATATAGTGGTACCCAGTTAATACGTACACCATCGGGACCAGATGCAGTGTCCGTATTAACCGGGTGTTAGAATATACTGGGTTGGCCAATTTACGTCACTTAAATAAGTATTGTGTAAATATGATATGCAAAACCTTAAAAACATTTTATCTGAAATAACCAAGCAGAACTTTTTTTATTTTTTATAGTATACATACAGTATAGTACGTTCAAATATTTAGAGCCATTTGTAGTAGTGAGTAACTGCATGTTGCACAGATGCGCTACTCTGTCACTGGTGAATATTTTTTTCTATCTTGGATATTTTGGTTGTATGTCGTAAGCTACGTTCGAGATTCTAGTAGAGTAGTACAATACCGAGGCTATCCGGAATAAAATGTTAAAAATTGCGTCAACTTCAAATTGATTTAGTATGTATAGTGCTGTAGGTTCAACTAACATTTCTACCAAAAATTTCTTATTGCCGATGCAATGTTGCGCGAAAAAATGTTCTGGTGCAACATGGCTTGCGGTTACGATTTTGTAGCGATATTTTGTTACTGCAACAGATTGCAGGTTTTTGAACGACATTGCTGCCATCTATTTGTATTACCGCGCACGCCATGTTACACGAGGACAACTTTTAACTTAAAAAACTATCTCGCCAACATAACCTATAAAGCGGTGATATCTCTGTTGCCAGAGCTTATTCCCGCCTCACGGTTGGCTTAGTTGGTTGGGCACCGGTTTGTGGGGTTCAAGCCTCCGCGGCCGAACCTACACTCAGAGTCTTAAAATATCTGAGTAAAAGGTGCTGCCTTGCTCTAAAATATATCTGCAAATGGTTAGAACTTCACAGTGGCTCAGATGACCACCTAAAATGGCGGTCCCGTCTCACTCAGAGACTTTAAACATAGAGGGCCACAAGTTTATCAGTGCTAAAGTTAGCACCTGTCACGCGTCACCCTCTCTAAACAAAGACGATTATTATCATCATCATCACCATTTTCACAATCACCATAATCATCATCATCGACATCATTATTATTATTGCACAAGCCAGAAAGAGTGTGCTTTAAAAAATAAGTTTTTTTCTTTCTGTTTCCGAGATGATGTAAGTTCACTTTGCTGTAGATATATAGAAATCGTTTATAACTTATAGTGTATAGAGGTTGGATGTTTACGAGAGATCCGTCAAGATTTGTGTTGCTACTCGAAACATAGACCTAATTCCATCCACCCTCCCACTTATGCATCAAAGACTACTAATCTATTCATACAATCTCACTTCAGATAAACCTAAAGATACTTTGCTCTCCCCAACCAAGTTGGACGTATGTCAGAATAAGAACATTACACTCAATTGCACGGCTGATGCATATCCATCAGTCAAGAACTACTCACTGTACAATGGAGATACCTACATTGGATCAAGCAGCAATGGACAGTTTAGTACAACAGCAAGATCATTGCGATGGAATACGTTTTGTTGTGTTGCTTCGAATGAAATTGGAAGTAGTCAATGTGCGTTTTCTGATATATACGTACTGGGTAAGTGAAATGATGCGGGTGGGTATTCATAATACTGAAGAAATAGAAATACTGCGCGTGTTGTGTGCAGTTATAAAGCACGCGGGGGTTGACAGAACACGAGAGAAGTGTTAGGAGACATTTTTAAACACTTCTCGAGTGTTCTGCCAATCCCCAAGTGGTATATAACTTCACACAACACAGTAAGCACGTTTTTCAGTTCTTTTATAAAATACAAATTACAATAACCGTTATTTTAGATAGGAATGACATAACTGAAAGTTCACGCGCGTGCCGTGTGCACTCATAAAGCACGCGCTCCAAACCAATCAGAACGCGACATTCATAACAGTTATTTTATAATTATCTATATGATACGGATGGGTATTCATAATACTTATTCATACTGCAACGATGTTTAACGGATGCCATTCTGCATGCAGTCTGTAACGTATTTTTTTAATCAAACGATTTCATGTATTGTAGGTTTGTATTGATCTATGGTTTGTTACCCGAAATACCCTTGAAAAGCAGGCATACCAAACGTGATACTGCTCTTTTTTGTTGGTTGCTGTTATTGTTGTTATTATTGTTGTACAGAACCCTTGCATCGATTTCCTAGAGAAATTGTTCAGGGGGACAAAACAAGAGGCCGTCTTTTCTTATGCAAAAAAAAAAAAAAAAAAAGGTTTTGTCCCTCAGAGCAAATCCTCTCGGGATCCAGTACAAGGGGTCTATACTTGGGGCGTACTCGTGAATGCCGTTGTTATTTTCAATTCTTTTTTTTTTAAGTCGAGATTACTATTTGACAGTCCACTTTTTATTTTAAACCCACTTTCAATTCCTTGAGTTGAAATGATTAGTTTATTTTTCCCGTCCACAAGTACAAAAGTTGGACAAAATGATGAAGATTGGTGAAGAAGTTTAATATTGACCAATGTTTACTTGTAGGAAACATAACCACACTGTGTAAAATCAATAACGAGAGTACATCAGTTGCAGCAGTAAAGGAAGGAGATCAAGTAGTTCTGCAGTGTGACGTATCTGGGAATGAATCATACTACATGTACCAGTGGGTTAAAGTAAAGGACAGTCTGTCTGTCAGGAATGATACACGGCAATTAACAATTGGTTCAATAAACCGCACGGATGAAGGTTATTACCAGGTGACCTTGCGAGATAAACTAAACTGCTCATCACAAATAAGGTCTTTTAACATCACTGTAAACTGTAAGTAGGATTTTATTGAACTAGTCTTCAATTAGATGACATACCATATATCCATGAAAAAATTGACTAATGAAGTTTACTAATTTGTGCAAATTTGTGCAATTTCTTACGAAGTTTTTCGCGGATTTATGGTATGCACTCTGTTAGAATTATGATACAAAAAAAATATTAACATTAATGACAAAAAAGGCCATGATTTCTCCAAAAAAGAGAATTTTTTAAATATTTATTTTCCTCACTACAGATAAACCTGAAAATACCAGCATCAAGGTAACTGGTGACAAGAAGGTCTTCTGTGAAGGAGATACCATACACGTTAACTGTACGTCAGACGCGAAACCTGCTCCAGTGTACTCCTTGTATCGTAATAACGTGTTTGATGGTAGTAATGCAAACGGTGCGTTTGTTGTTTTCCTTGCTCTGAATGGAAATTACACTTTCACTTGTGTTCCGAACAATACTGTTGGAGTTGGACAAAAGAAGAGCAAAAGTGTTACAGTAAAAGGTAAGAAAACTTTTATTGATTTTTATTGGAATCCGGGGGGAGGGGGGGGGTGTACCTATACCTACCAGTAGTGCACTAGCCTCTCGTCCCATTCAAACATAGTGATACATTATTATTACATTATTACATTTTCATTGCTTTTACCCTTAGTATATATTTCTTATCTAACATACAATCATCGGGACCATATGCCCCAGTACCATGGTATATTACGTATAGATATACAAATCCACAAATAGTCTAGGACAGATACGTTGCTAGGTATCTTGTAATATGTTGCTCCAGCAAAATAAAATATATAAAATCATACTACAGAATATCTTTGGTTTCGCCTGAATTTCGCTTGATTTTGTTTAAAAAAAAAAAGGTATTAACATTTCTCTTAATTTCAGAGCCACCAACTATCACAGGTTGTCATATTAATGGTTCTCTAAATGCAAGCCAACCAGTCGTTGAAGGGCATGTGGTAACAGTGACGTGCAGTACATCTGGAAGTCCTCCACTCACTGGAAGATGGACCAAAGATGGACGCGTGTGGAATGGGAATGATCTTCCATTCAACCCAATAAATATTACAGATGATGGATCCTACAACTTTACCCTAAACAATGGAGGCGAATGCAAGGAGGCAGTACAACACATCAAAATAACTGTTTATTGTAAGTAAACAGACATTGCAATGAAGCTTGTATACTTGTTTTAATTTAGGTTATTTTTAATTGGGATGGAGATCAATGTCACTTGATCACATGTAATAAAATAACTTAGATCTTACGCGCCCTTTCATCCTAAGTGCTCGACGAAATGTCAGAGACTCTGGGAAACACGGATGGCGTAGCGGTGAGAGCGCTCGCCTCTCATCAATGCAACCCGAGTTCGAGTACCGCCGGTCTCGTTGTCATAAGTGGGAAGAGTCGTTTGTTGGTTCTCTCCTGTGCTTGAAGGGTTTTTCTCCAGGTTCTCCGGTTTAACTCTCTCCACAAAAATCAACTACTACATTCCAGTTCGATCATGGAACGAGGATCACAAGTTTGTTAGCAACTGGCTATTAAGTGCTACCCTCGTAAAAACAAGGACGGTTTAATTTTCCTGTGAAACCCTTGCGCACGGTAGCGAGAAATGTGGCGAACTGGTATGTAATGCCCACGTTCGAGGTTTCATTTCAGGTAGAGTGCGCGCACACTTAATCAAAGGTTGTTTATCTTACACTCAAAGATGCCGCCTGAAAATGGCCCTTGATGATTCTCCGTTTCACAGTCTTTTTTTAAATCAAAATAATATATTTTCCTCAGATAAACCTGAAAATACCGGTATCAAGATTTCGCCAAGCGCGAAGGTCTTCTGTGAAGGAGAGTTGATACACATCAACTGTACGTCAGACGCAAAACCCACCCCAGTCTACTCGTTATATCGTAATAACGTGTTGGTGAATAAAAGCAGAAGCGGTGCCTTTCAGAATGTTCAAGTCAGCAATAAAGGAAACTACACTTTCACTTGTGAACCGAACAATACAGTTGGTGTTGGACCAAAAAAAAGCTACTGTGTAACAGTAAAAGGTAAATAGCAATTATATGTGAACAAGAATCCCAATTCTGGTTTCTTTGATTTTCCAAGGAAATTTTCATAAATTAGAGGGATTAGCAAAAAAAAAATATATATATAATAAAGTAAAAAGTGTGTTCCTCCCTTCAAATTTTAGTTTTTTCGATTATGTTTACATATAATTTTCTCATATAATTGGACATAATTGAATATGAAATATACACCCTTCTCATAATGGCTTACAGGTGCACGAAAACGAGGTCACCCTGAGTTATTATTTTACGATTAGAGATATAGAATTACATGAAATGACTTTAAATAAGAAAAGTATAAAAAAATGACCTTTGTTTTGATCTGAATTAGCGCTAACAGCCTTTATTTTGAATGAGCACCTTGGCTCAACCATACAAGATGACTGGGTGACCTCGTTTCCGTTCGTTCATCATTATGAGATGGGTGTATGACTCCTGGGCAAGTACATGTATAGGAACAAACGTCAAGGACTAATACCATGAGAAAATGAACTAAGAGAAGGAATCCCCCTATATAGCCTTGTAACCATCATGTGCACAGTTTGATGCTATTTTTAAACCATTTGTTTTTCTGCACGCGCATTTACTGCGCGCGCTCTACGCTGTTTGCTTATGGTTTTTTTTTTTTTTTTTTCCAGTTATTTCAACTCTGCCCTGAATATGAATGTGCACATCGAAAGCTTGGCAAATACGACAGGAAATTGAAGTAGTAATTTGTTCAAATTTCTGGAGTATTTTTACATTTATTTTTCAAAGCTTTCGACCTACATCGTCATCTTGAGAGCAGATTTGAACATTTGAACATAAGAAAAGCACAAGAAAACGTTAGCAAACAGCGTAGAGTGTGCGCGTACTATGCGCGTGCAGAAAATCAAGCGATCAAATAAATGATATCATAGGATGATATTTTTAGAATGGATTCTAAAAGTAGCATCAAAGTGTGCACATGATGGGGCACGGGGATTCCTTCTCTTAGTTCATATTCTCTTACTAATACTCATAAAGAATCTGAGAACAGTTCCTTTAGTCTATCATCAATAGTCCAGTCCCTGCACTTTTGAAGACAAATGAGCTTGTACTCGAAACATTGCAGTCCTCACACGAGTATAAATCGCGTTGTAGGATTCTAAGATTGAGCATTAAGCAAGCAAAACTGCGGGGAATTCTGGTCATGATATGTCTGAGGTTTATGCTTCTGTCATGATCCGACTAGAAGCTGATGGTGATCTAAAGGTCTGTTATTTATCTTGATCAGCTATCCATACTTTGATTCAGCTATTGAAAGCGGAAATAGCGTTTCATTCTTGGGTTAGATAAATATGGCGCACTTCCACTCAAAGCTGTTAATAAACACTTTAGACTGTTCAAGGGCGTTACTACAGACGGATTGGGTTATAATAATATATCGGTGTATTTGTTTCACTTATTCGTAGGTACTAAAAAGAGTTGATTAATTTGGATAACTTATTGTTTATTATTGTTTATTAATTATTGTTAGTATATATTTTTTAACTAACATACAATCATCGGGACCATATGCCCCAGTACCATGGTATATTACGTATAGATGTACAAATCCACGAATAGTCTAGGACAGATACGTTGCTATGTATCTTGTAATATGCTGCTCCAGCAAAATAACATATTTAAAATCAAACTCAGTACAGAATATATTTGGTTTCGCCTGAATTTCGCTTGATTTTGTTTTAAAAGTTATTAACATTTTCTCTTAATTTCAGAGCCACCAACTATCACAGGCTGTCATATTAATGGTTCTCTAAATGCAAGCCAGCCAGTCGTTGAAGGGGATGTGGTAACAGTGACGTGCAGTACATCTGGAAGTCCTCCACTCACTGGAAGATGGACCAAAGATGGACGCGTGTGGAATGGGAATGATCTTCCATTCAACCCAATAAATCGTACAGATGATGGATCCTACAAATTTAACCTAAGCAACGGAGGCGAATGCAAGGAGGCAGTACAACACATCAAAATAACTGTTTATTGTAAGTAAACAGACATTGCAATGAAGCTTGTATACTTGTTTTAATTTAGGTTATTTTTAATTGGGATGGAGATCAATGTCACTTGATCACATGTAATAAAATAACTTAGATCTTACGCGCCCTTTCATCCTAAGTGCTCGACGAAATGTCAGAGACTCTGGGAAGCACAGATAGCGTAGCGGTGAGAACGCTCGCCTCTCATCGATGCAACCAGATCGATCGATGGGTTCGAGTACCGCCGGTCTCGTTGTCATAAGTGGGAACAGTGATTAGTTCTCTCCTGTGCTTGAAGAGTTTTCTCCAGATTCTCCGGTTTAACTCCTAAATTCCAATTCGATCATGGAACGAGGATCACAAGTTTGTTAGCAACTGGCTATTAAGTGCTACCCTCGTAAAAACAAGGACGGTTTAATTTTCCTGTGAAATCCTAGCGCACGGTAGCCAGAAATGTGGCGAACTGGTATGTAATGCCCATGTTCGAGGTTTCATTTCAGGTAGAGTGCGCGCACTCTTAATCAAAGGTTGTTTATCTTACATCCAAAGATGCCATTTTTTATTGCTTTACAGCTGCACTGCCATTTTATCGATTTTCATGGCAACTGGGATAGACTCGTACCGAAAACGAAAATAATTCCAATATCCCGCCTGTAAATGGCCCTTGATGAGTTTCCATTTCACAGTCTTTTTTTAAATCAAAATAATATATTTTCCTCAGATAAACCTGAAAATACCGGTATCAAGATTTCGCCAAGCGCGAAGGTCTTCTGTGAAGGAGAGTTGATACACATCAACTGTACGTCAGACGCAAAACCCACCCCAGTCTACTCGTTATATCGTAATAACGTGTTGGTGAATAAAAGCAGAAGCGGTGCCTTTCAGAATGTTCAACTCAGCAATAAAGGAAACTACACTTTCACTTGTGAACCGAACAATACAGTTGGTGTTGGACCAAAAAAAAGCTACTGTGTAACAGTAAAAGGTAAATAGCAATTATATGTGAACAAGAATCCCAATTCTGGTTTCTTTGATTTTCCAAGGAAATTTTCATAAATTAGAGGGATTAGCAAAAAATATATATATATATAATAAAGTAAAAAGTGTGTTCCTCCCTTCAAATTTTAGTTTTTTCGATTTTATTTACATATAATTTTCTCATATAATTGGACATAATTGAATATGAAATATGACTCCTGGGCAAGTACATGTATAGGAACAAACGTCAAGGACTACTACTCATAAAAAAATCTGAGAACAGTTTCTTTAGTCATGATGAAAACGTAAATTATACACCGTGAAAAGATGAAAAAACTTACTGACGTTTCGGACGCTAGTCCTTCGTCGGAGTAAAAGAGAAAGAAGTTCCTTTAGTCTATCATCAATAGTCCAGTCCCTGCACTTTTGAAGACAAATGAGCTTGTACTCGAAACATTGTAGTCCCCACACTAGCCTGCGTAGCGGCTCTTGCCCCGCATCCTCGCCCCTACCACCATCCCACTCCCCAAGAGCCGCTACGAAGGCTGTCCTCACACGAGTAAAAATCGCGATGTAGGATTCTAAGATTGTAAAACTGCGGGGAATTCTGGTCATGATATGTCTGAGGTTTATGCTTCTGTCATGATCCGACTAGACGTTGATGGTGATCTAAAGGTCTGTTATTTATTTTAATTAGCTACCCATACTTTGATTCAGCTATTGAAAGCAGTATCTTCTATGATGAAAGATCAGTACTAGGGAAAATAGCAATTCATTCTCGGGTTAGATAAATATGGCGCACCTCCACTCCAAGCTGTTAATAAACAATGGGAGGTCTGACCTCATTCGAGATTCACTTTAGACCGTTCAAAAGCGCTAGTACAGACGGATTGGGTTATGATAATATATCGGTGTGTTTGTTTCACTTATTCGTAGGTACTAAAAAGAGTTGATTAATTTGGATAACGTATTAAGGAAAGAAATAGCTAACGAAGCGACGCCGGTGCTGTTTGGCATGGATAGTGCAGCGGTAAATACTCAGAGCGTACAGCTGATTCAAACCAGAAAGACCGTTGGTTAGAATAGCCTGCGTCACATCCGGAATTTTCTTCGTAAATACCGTCTGCGAAACATCGCCAGAAAGCTTGTTCTGGACCCCCCGCATATTGCGCGATTATATATAATAGATTCTGATTGGCTGTTAGCCAAGCTCATTCTAACGTGAACTTCCATTGGATAACACACGCATTGTTATAACTTGCGGTTTGTATTATAGGACGCCCAAATGTTGCCAATTGTAAAGTCAACAATGAACTGACAACAGCAAAAGCAGTAGTGCTTGGGACAAGTGTGAACCTAACTTGTGAAAGCAGCTCTGGCTTGAGTGCAAAATGGATTAAACCAGACAACAGTATTAACACGATTTCTCAGAGTTCAATTTTTATGCTCAAAGTTGATGAAGTAAATCTCAAAGACGAAGGGAATTACAACTTGGTGTTCCTAGATGATCGTAACTGCTCTACGAATGTGACATTCCATTTGAATGTTTACTGTAAGTTACCTCTATTTTTGATGTATGCGATTTACATGTGGCAGAATTGATACAAACCAGATGCTTTACAAAAATTGTAACCCGGTTTCAAATTGACGGATTTTCAGTGCATGATTCAAACTTTAATTAAAAGTAAGAAGAAGATATAACTAGCTAAAAACTAGTGTGAGCTGCGTCGGTGTTTCTACTGATACTTTCATGATAAAAGGGTAAATTATACACCGTGAAAAGTTGAAAAAACTTACTGAAGTTTCGGACGCTAGTCCTTCGTCGGAGTAAAAGAGGAAGAGGTGGTAGAAAGGAGTGTTATAACTGAGAACAAGACGAAAGAAACCAATAAGAACAAGGTGGGCAGGGAGACAAAAGAAACAACCAAAAAACAAAAGAATGGGTTGGTTAAAAACAAAAGCGTTCATTAATCTCGTTGGGACTAAGAGTGCCCAATAGATGAATAAGCCGTAGAGTTGTTAGTTGATTCTCTCCTGTGCTTCGAGGGTTTTTCTCCGGGTTCTCCGGTTTTCCTCCCTCCTCAAAAGCCAACTACTAAATTCCAGTTGGAATTTCAGTAATTGAAGAGCCACTATGTGGAATT
The DNA here is from genome assembly GCF_029948245.1 of Actinia tenebrosa. NCBI lineage: Eukaryota > Metazoa > Cnidaria > Anthozoa > Actiniaria > Actiniidae > Actinia > Actinia tenebrosa. The sequence continues at coordinate 13,529,930 of NW_028292584.1, forward strand.
GCCACTGACTGCTAAATCCTATTTATTTTTTAATCAGTTATTTTCATTTTAACTTATTCCAAAATCTACCCTGAAATATTGTTTTTTCCTGTTTTTTGATCGACGGTCATTAAAGAGCGAACGAGACATCAAACTTCGCGGGTCGCGCTTGCCAATCGAGTTGAGTCTTGGTTTCTTGTTTTTGCTCTTGTTAAAAATGGAGATTAGAATTGACCAAGAGAGCATAAATATGAATGGAAACGAAACTTCTTAATTTTGCGCACGCCCTGTAAATTCCCCGCTGTGCTATTGTTTTTAGAAATCAGATACAGTTTAAATTTGTGCGTCAACTATCGCGCGCGGCGCTCTTTCCGTTGTTTTGAACACTAAAAACCAGAGGTTTTTATCGTTTTTAGTAATCAAAACAACAAACGGAAAGGAGTAGGGTAAGGCGAAATTTAAACTGTATCTGATTTCTAAAAAAATAGCCCAACCAGGAAGTCACATGGCGCTCGCGATATTCAGAAATTTCCCTCTCATATTTATGCTCTCGTGAATTTACTTGTTATATCCATTGTCATTTTAATAATTTTCTGAGAATTAAGCGATAATTTTGAATCGAATTTTGAATTATTGGTGAATTTGAAGCTGATTTACCAAGTCTTAAAGCAACATCTGATTTGTATACATTTTGCCACACCGTGCCCTACATAAAGAACACGAACAACGTGATCAGTATTATTTGAATGTCCTAAAATATTTTAAAAAATATAAGTGTTTGAATCACATTATATGCTCAAATTGGTAATCAAATACTGGCCACAATCTGCAATCCGATTCTTTTCAAACCTTGGTTCCCCAGGTTCTCTCTGTCTTTCTCAAAAGCTTCTCAGTACGAAAACTATGGCCGAGAAGTCCTGGAGCAAGAGGCGGAAAATTGTAAATTGGGATGAAAAATCTGCTTGGTTCTATACCCAAAAAAGCGATACAATAACTCGACTGAAATCAATTATGATCTTATTTTTTTAAATTTTTATACCAACAATGAAGACTTAATTCTGCTTTTGAGATCAAACTAACCATATTTCAATATACGTGTTGTGGGCTTGAATGAAGACCTCTGTCACACATGCCCCTTGGTGTTTTGACGCCTCCTTGCTGTTTAACATCCTTCGTGTTTTGTATTGTATTTTTTTATAACATGCATTATTCCTTTTTATATACTTTATTATAATATGGCAGAATCGAATAAAACATATCAAATCACATCAAACTTGATGACAAATGTATTATCTGTAGAAAAACGTACATATAATACATTTATCATGACAAGTTAACTCGCTATCAGAGATTGGCTGAAAAATCTCGGCCAAATGGAGGTGACATAGCGAATAAAATGTCTAATAATAAATGTTGCATGCTGAGTAAGAGACAAGACATGCCTGTGAAATGTTGACCATTGCTACTATTGATGGAATGTAGTGTAAGAACACCATTGATTGATTGCTGCTTATAGCCTAGATGCTATCATTTTAAAAGGTACAGTAAACCAGCTTACTTTATCCATGCGTTATTTTTTTGTAATACTCGTCCATGATAAGAGAGCTCGTTGTATCGCGACTAGTTGTATGTGCTTGGTATTTTGTAGCTTTTTTTGACATCTACGTCGTTTATCCGTTATATTTGTTGCCTTTAGAAGGTTAGGACATTTTATATCAATTATTTCAGTCTTTTGATTTCTTTCCAGTCAAACCAGAATCTACTTCCATAAGCATTTCTCCAAACCAGCAAGTTTTTTGTGGTGGAAATCATGTACTGAATATATCGTGTACATCCTATGCCAAGCCTCCTGCTAAATACTCTTTATATCACAACACAAAACTGATCCGTGCCAACAGCATAAGTGGCGTGTTTAGTGTGACATTGAATGACATTGGAAAGAACAACTACACCTGTGTATCGTATAATACCGTGGGGTTCGGTCAAAATCGAAGTTCAGAGCTTGTTGTCAAAGGTACTAAATCTGATATGCAGAGATATTAAAGGAATATATAGACAGAATTGCATCCAGTCTTACCTGACATTAAAATTAGAATGACAGTGTTTTCAAAGGGTTGAAAAATTTACTTAGGATATATGGTAAGGTTGGACGCTTTGTTCCATATAACCATACATTCTTTGCCAGTAATTTTTTGTCACTTCTGATATTCTATCGTTCTAATTCTTTTTATTGAAACATTCTCAAATTTTCCAGATTAATTAATATTTGAGATGCTTTCGCAATGATTTCTTTCCCACTGAGAACAAAATTGAGATGAAAATTAAAAAAACTCGCTCCAGTCTCTTGCTCGTTTTCAAAGTGGTCATTTGAATTGTTCAACTATCGTTTTTTTATGTATACTTTTCTCTCTTTAGAGCCCCCCCAAATCGGCAATTGTGAGGTCGTCTCTTACTCTATGATCAATGGAGCAGTGATCGAAGGAGAAAGAGTAACCTTGTCGTGTATCATCACTGGTAGTGATCCACTGAACATAACATGGACCAATGGTAGTCACGTGTGGAATCAAGTGAACCTGACGTTTAATTCTGTCAACAGAGAAAATACTGGAAATTATTACGTGACAGTTAATAATGGCAAAGAGTGCAACAAAGCAGAAAAGAAAAATATCCCAATAATCGTCTATTGTAAGTTATCCTATTTGTAAATGTCAGCCTGCTATGTTAAGATATTTGGTCAGCTGTTAAAATTTTGGTGCAAGCTGATTGGCGGGAAATTTCAAAATGTTGCGTTGCAGCCATGTTCACACGATGAAATTTGTTGCGCGCAAGATTGCAAGAGTAGAGCGCGATTCAACTTCAGATTTGTTGCAAGCAACGTTGCATGCAACAAGTTTTAGGGGTACAAACGCTGCAACAGTCCTGTTGCGTGCAATGTTGCATGCAATGTTGCACCGTGTGTCAGCACCTTCAAAGGACAGAAAAGTGTATAGACAAGTGCGCCATCTTATATTCCTAATTTATTCACAAAGCCATATGAAAAAAACTCACCGTTATAATCCCTTTGACTATAAACACTCTCGATTATATGCACACCCGTCTGCTAACAGAATCATCAAGGGCGGATCCAGGGGAAGGGTCTGGAGGGTCGCGACCCCCCTGTCATTCCTGAGGTCAAATGGGCTTTCTGTGATAAAAATGCGACTGGGATTCCTTTGCCCACAAAATTTACCCCTGAGACCCCCCCTTCAAAAAAACCCTGGATCCGCCCTTGATCATGTTTCCTCCCGCTTATAATTCGTTACCATTTGTAGTGTACGCACCGCCTTGCTTCCCCCTAGGTTCAATCTGTTTATATTTTTTTCTGAGGGTATTCGTTTTTTGAAGCTTTTACATATTTGTTGCATAAACACTGTTTAATCCATTTTATCACCAATTTGTGTTGTTACTTGAATGATTACTTGAATGATTATTGCTTCAGTAACGGATATTGTGTTAATGATTGTCTTTCAGATAAACCCGAACAAGCGCGTGTTTGGTTCTCACCAAACAAATTAACCGTGAATGAAGAGGAAGCTCTAAACATGACATGTAAAGCTGAAGCTAATCCCAAACCATATTATACTTGGTTTTTCAAAGGAAAAAAGATCCAAAGTAAAATTAATGACACAATAAGTCTCTTGAATATCACAGCAAGTCATGCAGGGGAGTACACATGTATTGCCATAAACGATCTGGGGAATTCTACCGCTACTATTAATTTGATGGTTAATTGTAAGTAACTCATATCTTTATGCCGGATATAGTTTAGTGTACGGTAAAGTTATCATATCCACATTTCTAATATATTTCAAATATTTTTTCTCCCCCTCATAATATTTAGTGTCAATGCAAATTACCCCTAGTGCACTCAGAACCCAAAATTGGCCGCCACCTCATTATCGTAGCTATTTGAAATACTATCTTCTGCTTGTTATTTCTGATCATTTGTGGTGCTTATATTTCAAATAGTTTTTTTTCCCGAAAGTCAATGGCGGCCATATTCGCATGTCTAGTATTAGAAGTGGCTAAAGATTTTGACTGCTATTTTGTAATGATTTGCGGTTGTCTCTCTCTATTGCTTACAAAACGAAAGTCCACAGTGCATCACAAGGACGTGCATCTCTTTATTTTCGATTGACAGACGAGAGCTTACCTGTTTTTTTTTTTTTTTTAACAGCTAACATTTAGTCATTTTTAGAACTTTTTGACTTATTCTGTTCTTTCCTCTAATCTTCTTTTCTTCATTTCTTTGTTTGTATATTTATACTTTTTTACTGTTTTTCTATTCATTTCACCGCACAAGATATTAGGAAACCTACTTGCGAAGCTGTTCCAGTTGAGGTGAAGGAAGGGAACAACATAACATTGAATTGTAGTGCCTCTGCATACCCTCCAGCCAATTATGCCTGGGAAATTGGAAACAGAATTAAACTTACATCAACTTTCATTCTTACTGCCTCGCCGGATCTCCATGAAAATTATTTCACCTGCACTGCAAAAAACTCCTATGGATTAAAAGAATGTTCGACGAAATCGATTGAAGTTTTTTGTGAGTACTTATACATTCACATAAGCTGGCAAAAGAATCGTGCGCCACGCATGCGCGGCATATTTACCGTACTTCTTCACTTAATCTGCATTATGCTTATCTTTTGGGCACCTCATATAAACTTGCTGTAGCATCATCTTCAGATTAAAGATCTATAACTCTTATCCTTAGAAACATATATCACAAATCAAAGTTCACATCATGCAGATTCAATCGTTTCCGATTTAGTTTTACAATATTATCATAATATTGATAATATATAGTAATGTAGATAATATCCTGAGCTCGCAATATGAACCAAGTGAGATCTCTCTCAAAATTGTATTTGAGTGTTAAATTACGCTTGCTCATAACCTGAGTATCAGGCCTTGGAGGATTTGGTTAGTTTGCTCACTTCAACTTCCTTAGCTTTGAGAATCGCCAAAGAGAACTTTTTTCACACTGCATGCATTGCGTCTGCAAAGGCGTTTTACGTAAAAGGAATTTACTTGCATGTTGATTATCATATTTTTTTTGTTTTAATTAGTTTCTCTGTGAGTAGATAAATTAGTACGTTTTTTTCTTATTTATTTTATATATGACAATTTTATATATTTTTTAAAATAAATAGATAAGCCTCGTTATGTACGTATCTTGGCACACGCCTTAATGGTGAAAGAATTTGGCGTCGTTAACCTAACCTGCTTAACTTCATCTAATCCAGCCTCCAATTATATGTGGTCATTTAATGGTACATCAACCGAAAGTGCAAACAGTAGCGTACTTGTAAAATACAATGTCTCAAAACAGGATGCTGGGAAATATAAGTGTACCGCAAGAAATTCATTGGGGACTGCTTACAATATTACAGTCGTTAATGTGATATGTAAGTACGTTTTTGTCTAAATTATCTAAACTTATTATCTATCTTAAATTAATTTCTTTCTGTAAATATGATATAAATAAAGTAATAAAGTAATATTTTTTAAAGTTATTGTCTAAATTATATTGAGTCAAACACCGTGAAAACGGTGATTATAAAACTTTAATTTCAACATCGTTTGTATTATTTATTTATTTATTATTAGTATTGTGATTATGATGATGATTATTATTATTATTATTATTATTATAATTCATAGGTTTGCCTTTAATTTTTTTTCTTTCAAAATTAGATCCACCAAAGATCATATGCAAAGAAAAACTGGTTGTCTTTGAAGGTCAAGAGTATAGTTTTTCTTGTAACGCCTCCGCATACCCTCTACCTGACTACACCGTCAGTTACAAACTTGCCAATTATTCTTCTAGAGCATTGCCAAAAAAATTGACAAGAAATGATAATGGAGCAATTATAACATGTAATGCTTCAAACTCACTTGGCTCTGCAGCGTGCAAAACCATTTTAATCGTGACATGTAAGTATAAAAAAAGCGTTTAAATTAAACAAAATGTATTATATAGCGCGCTGTGCCCTATTAGTGAACGGAGCACAGTGCAGTGCACGGTGTTGTTTGTTTTGTTTTGAGCACACATTGGCTCTGTTCCGCTAATTTACGAACGAAAGCTCACTCTTGCCAATAGTCTCCGAGCAACGCGAAATAACTAATTGCGACCCATATATATTCCTTGCGCCTTTTACCATATTTTTTGATTTGTAGGGGGAAATTTATTCGATAAATTTTTAGTTTTTTTTCGGATTCAATCACAGGAGGTCCGACTTAACGCAGCCATATGTATATTAATAAACCTTTGGTTCTAAGTAATTGCAAAGTTTTCGAAGTGTTCACGAAATTCGCCGACATATGTATTTTGCGCTTGCTGCTGCTTACTTTTAATAACACCCCGCCAACTACAGTTTAACAGTGTACGCTTTTATTCAATGTTTTTCGTTGTTTTATTCTACTTTTGATTTTCTTATCATTTACTGACAATTAAAGACTACCCTATATTTCAGATGCTGAAAGGGAATTCCATCTCTTTCTTAATTTTATATTTAAGGTGGCTAAAATCAGTAACGGAAGACTTCCTCTCTTTGTAGCCATTTGATTTTTAAATATAAATTGGTCAATTGATTGAAGTTTACAATATTGGGCGTGGCATGTCGATCGTCCTTATTATACAAAAGTTATGGGCAATTCCCGAAAAACAGTTTTTCGGGTCGGTCTCAAAAAATCTCCCATGGAATTTGTCCAAACTTAAGGATGTTACATTTTGAGTCATGCCCTTGCTGATGAGTGAGTTTCAAGGAATTATATCTAGCAGTTTTAGAATTATGAAGCCCCACAGTTGGTTGTTGATTTTTCAAATTCAATTCCATATCACTCGCGAAGAGAGCTCTAAAACAAGATCTGTTCAATATTTCGCCCTGGAATTTCGCATGAGAAATTTTAAATATGTTTTTTTATGGTGTTGAGTTTCGAGGAATTGCTTATATCTATTTGAAACTACAGTTCGGCAAATGTTTGAGACCGACCCAAAAAACTGTTTTTCGGGAATTCCCCATAACTTTTGCATAATAACGACGATCGACATGCCACACCCAATATTTTAAACTTCAAGCAATTGACCAATTTATATTTAAAAATCAAATGGCTACAGAGAGGAAGTCTGTTTTAGCGCGCTTTGAATGCTACTGGTCGGAGCTTTCCGTTACTGATAGCCACCTTAATTGAAAGGTTAATTGGTTGATTGAATGACTGACTGTCTGATATAGTTATGGTCAGTAGAGCGGGGCCGAACTCTATTAACTTTGGTTTCTTATTTGGTTGTTTGTTTTGTTTTTCGTTCGTTCATTTGGTGGCTTTGTATGATTGGTTGAATGGACTTAATCGAACATTTGACAGTTTTAAAACGATAATTGATTGAAGATGTGAAATTTTTTTTTTCTAAAGAAAGCCAGCTGATCCGTAGTAATGGCGTAGAAATGACATCATTGCAAAACGGAGGTTTGAAGAAGGCGAGCACAGAAAAATTAAAACATGCCCAACAATCGTTTCTAGCAATGCTATTTTTACTTTTTTATTTGTTGGCCTTGAAATCCATGCTGATTGCCAAGAAGAAAAGTAACACCTCAGTTTTGCGAATTTTGGGGGAAATTGTCATTTTCAGTGCATTAACTATCTTTCCTCTGATTGGCTGTGAATGTTCAGCCAATCCTTGATAGCATATGAACTTGACGTAATTAATGTATTATATGTAAGTTATATGCATATAATACATTTGTCATCCAGTTCACTGAAGGTCACAATGAACATTGAAATATGGTTTGCCTTGTATTATATGTAAGAACATGCGTAATAGGTAAATTACGAGCCTTATCACCGCCTCATCTATCATGTACTACTTTTCGTGGGATTCTACCAGCTCACTAGATACATTGTGCTGACGAGGCCCAATACAGTCCGAAACAGCTGTCCACGGTTTCTAGTTGAGCTGGCTTATTTTTTACGCGACTTGAAGTTGTGAAAGGCCCATAGGTCCTCTTCTTCAGTCGTTTCATACAAGGCTCATAATTTACCTACTAAGCATGTTCTTATATGATATCCGAGCGCATCCCACACGGCTTACCGCCTCATCTCTCATGTATAATATGTAGGTTATTTGCATATAATACATTTGTCATCCAGTTCACTGAAGGTCACACGAATATTGAAATATGGTTAACCCTGCGAGAGCTAATTTTTAATTTAAAAGTTTTGGTTGTTGGTCTAAGAAAATGTATAAAAAAGCATTTTTTTGTTTTTGTTCTTGCCGTCCGGGTTAGTGTAGTCTTGAGAAAGACTGTTGTTGGTGGTAACTGACGTTTCGAAAACCTGAGCGAAAGTCTTCCAGTCTGTGGTCCAGTGAGAAAATGAAAGAACTTTATTTTTCGTTCGCTTTGTCACTGGACTCTAATGATGACTTCCGCTCAGGTTGTCCAAACTTCAGTCACCACCAACAGTCTTTCTCGACACTACACTCACCCGACGATCCCACTTCACAACCTATTTTCAAATTTAACACAATTTATTATCATATTTACTAAAGATAACATTGTTATCAATAAACTGAATGTAATTTTATTTAGTTCGGAGTTGTATTTAGACTTAGTATGTACAAGCGTAGCTTTAAGAGAATCGATGTTTGCATTCAGCCCGGTACACGAAAACAGCGGTTTCAGCTCTTTGCAATTCAGACGAGTGCAATTTTTTTTAATAATTTTTTTTATAACTTGTTATTCACATTTAAATGAAAACAGGATCATTTACTCATCTACTTTTGTATTTTTCCTGTTTTAGATTTTAACAAATACATATGCACATTTTTAGAAGTTGATTTGGTCGAAGGTGGAATCCAAAATCTTCCTGCGATTGACCCAACCACATACGGTAATCCTACTCCTAATATTTCCTGTTCGAGTGCTCGAAATGTTGTTTCTTGGGAATCGTCTAACTCCAAGCACACAATAACTGTAAACAAGTTAGCCGGAAGCAGCGTTTCTTGTACGTTGTTTAATAAAGTTGGTAACTGCTCCAGAAGCTTTACAATCCTGAAAAGAGGTAAGTATCTATTTGCAATTTTATACCCCACCTTGGAGTACTGTAAACGAGGTTTGTTACAAAAATTCTCCGAAAGTCGCAAAGCTAAGTGCACTTTGATTCTCGAGAGCGCAATTAGAGTGGGAATAAAGTTAACGTGTCTTTGAGCAGCAAATTGGGATTTAGCATTAGATTTCGCTTCTGCATATCGATTTCGAGGACTCCATCTGGGCTGTCCTATTTATTGCTTACTATCAATCACGTGACTTTGTAGTTGACTGGAGGGCAAACAAGCGGTTGACTGGGGGGCAACTAGCGGATGCTAAGTCAAAACATATCAAAATAAGTCCTCAAACTATTGTATTTGACTATGTTCACGACATCAAACCAGAAAACAAGAGATCAAGACAACCTCCAGGATTCTACAAGCCATCAAAAAATAGCTATTACCGGAAGTGACGTCTATTGATAGCAACCTTTATGCTGTCGCCCGAGTTATCAAGGGCAGGTCTCTACAGGGGATCAAACTTAAGTTGAAAATGGAAAATTCCGATTCTTATTGAGATTTTGCAATTAAACTGTTGCCATGGAATTGGTCATTATAATTTCTGGCACCAGCGCAAAATGTCGTGTTTTGGAATTCTTTTTTTTTCTTCTTCCTAATATATATTTATATAATTTTTCTCTCGTGTATTTTAAAGTTACTGCGTTCAAGGTTAAAGCCAAATTGCAACTATTAGGAATTATTTTCAGTAATAATCTCCAAGATGAAAAAAATCCGACTTTTATCGACTTGAGCACGAAAATTAAAAAATGGGTAAGTTTAGTGTACTAAGTATTTTTACTTGATTACCTGTGATAGTCCAATTGCATTATACTTTCATTTTCTTTTGAATCCTACACGACAAAATGCACAAACAATAGTGCCCAGGGCCCAGTTGCATAAAGCTCTCTTAAGATGAAAAAGCTTAAAAACACTAATAAGTATTGGCTTATTACAATGGCCTAATGTTTTGGAACAATACTTACGGATGCTCTTATCTTAAGAGAGCTTTATGCAACCGGGCCCAGGGGTCTTCAGATATCTTTCCGGATGATTTGGCCATAACCTTATTCTTCTGCTTTATGATGTGATTTAATTCGGAATATATAACTTTGCATTTTACCCATGTAAGCATGTAGCATTTTATTTCAGCTTCATTAACCACTACTATTTAATTTGCCTAGATTATTGAAGTCTACACACTATCAGGGAAGGAGTACGTAGCAAAAGTTTATATCATCGAGTTTGTGTAAGTATAATTTATATTGATATAATTTTTAATCATTATCTTGGCGTTTTTTTTTTTTCAATGATGCTTTCGAGGTTATTATTATTATATTTGACATTAACGGGCAAATGAAATTGCAATCAAAATTCTTTCGCAACTTTGCACAATCATACCCAACATATTCTTGTTCAATGAAATAAGATAAAAATTGGGGTCAAAGCATTTTTTTAAATTTTATTTTATTACTATTATTATTTTCTTTTTTATTAAACGCTGCGCAAATATGGTATTCCGCGAGGAAAGCTGCACTCCATAATTTAACGTAAGGTATAAAAGAAACACTTCAAACATAGAAAAGACCCAACAAAACAAAACAAAACAACAACAACAAATTGAAAACATCCCCCCACCCACACCTTACCAAAGAAATACAGAAAAAAAGGAATGGCCATGAGGCCATTAGGGTACACTTTATCGGTGGAACCAGGCTCTGTTGTGACACCCTCACCAACACTTTCATATTATTCAGATTATTCATCATTTCATTTTGTTTTTGCACACCTAGTATCATATATCAATACCTTCATTTGTAGCTGTTTTATTTTTTTGGGAAAGGTTATAAATAAATAAATAAATGAAATATGGCTTTCTTTAACATTTCTATATTAAACTGCATGCATGCAAGAGTTAGTGATAAGGATTTATGAAACTTTTTATTTTCCCTATTTTTTTTTAGGAGATATATTTTAATTCGCATGTTCTAGATTCTGGTAGACATGATTTTAAGACTAAGGGTTCGAAAAAATGACTTGATATTTGGCTTAATATTTGGCTTATCAAAACATTCGAATAACGTCATCAAGTTTTTTGTATGCGCACTAAACTCATGCGCAGTTTTGTTTTCCTTTTTTAATTATAAGAACTTTATTTTTTTATAATATAATAATATGATATGACACCATATTTATATAGCTCCATTTCTAGAAATTCAATGGCGCTGTAGACAGTACAAAATACATGGTTCATTATCTTATAGAAATTTCTCAATGCATCCCTAAAAAGTAAGGTGTTGATGCTTTTTTTTAAATATTTCAATGTTTTTGAGTCTTTTGATGTCTATTCGGATCTTGTTCCAAAGTTCAAGACTAGCAATAGAGAAAGCTCGTCCAGCATAGGTCTTCAGCTTTTAACGGGGTACGCTGAGCAGGAATTTCTTGTCGTTTCTCAGAGGTCGAGACGGTTTGTAATAGGAGATCAGCTCTCCAAAATTTTGATTTTGATTTGATATTGTACAAAAAACGAGTTTAGTTCAAAAAGTATAGGAGATATGTGTTCCAATTTCGCGGACAATGTAACAACACGGGCAGCACAGTTCTGGACATGTTGTAGCATTTTAAGAAGGCAGCGTGGAAGACCATTGAGAAGTGAGTTACAGTAGTCAAACTTTTATGTAATAAGAACATGAACCACGATCATAGTAATATCAACACTCAGGTATTTCCTACTTCGGGAAATATTGCACGTGACTGCTACATGGAACGCCATGGAGACGCGATCGTCGAGCAGTACACCAATGTTGCGTGCTTCAGGTAGCAGGTCGCAGACTCATTACGCACAGATATCGTATCAAATTATGGTCTTGGACGATATGGAGATGACAATACGAGTAATTACGTCTTGTTCTTATTAAACTTTAATTTGTTGTATCCAGTCCATTCGTCGATTTTACGAACACAAGCCTTCAACTTGATTTTGCTTCAATCCTCCTCCCTTTTTTCCACCCCCATCCCCCCATCTAATTTCTGACTTGATTCCATATCTGCATCAAAAGAGGAATTGAACTTAATGTATAGTTGAGTGTCATCTGCGTATAGGTGGCAACCCATGTTTACCTGTCGCCAAGAGGAGATGTGTAATATTTTGTGTTTATCTTTTCATTTTTTTAGGAAGGGAAGTGTATGGGTAAATTTTGAGCTAGAGCTTATCGCCAACGTCTCTAAACCGCTACAGCCTCTGAAAGATTCCCTTCTTCAGAATAAGGGAAACATAAGCGGATTGATGGTCAATGAAAGTAGTTTAAGTAAAGGTATGTGTATATTAACTGTGAATGTTTGCCAAATGTCTATTCATTGCAAAGTACTAATAATTTATTCACGTTTTGCCCATTAAATTCCCGTGCTGGTTTATATCATATTATGGCATAAACACTGCAATTTGTTTTGAGAATATATATTTAGAAAAAAGAAGTAATTTTGCTATTCGTTCACAGTGTAACTCGAACATTCGTAACCCTCTTTTATTATATTTTGTTGCCAAAATGTTCTTAAAAGTTGATTTTTAACAAAATTAGAAATGAAACATATAGGTATATCTGTAAATTTTTTGTTTGACTATGATCATTTTTATTTGCTTATTTTAAAAGGTTCATATATCACACCGCAAGTACCAACTTCTGCGCCACCTACACCAACGGATTGGATAATAATTATTATTGTCATTGTTGTTGCTGTGCTGCTCATTGGTTTAATTTTGCTAATTGTTTGGTATCGTAAAAAGAAAAGAGCCGACAGAGCAAGTAAATAGCCTAATGTTTGTTTATACATTTTCGACAAGGATGGCTTAACAATCAGATGTTCGTTTCCCAATTCGATACTGATATCTAGAGGATGAGATGATTTTGTATAAGTTATGATTTTGCCCCCTCTTTTTACGAGGTATCATCTTTCCTTCCCTCAGTATGAAGCTTGACTAAATTACATTTTGTATCGTCAGCATAGCGTAATGAAAGAATAATGAAATGGCACACAAAGAGCCCCACTGCCAGTATAGCTTTCGGTTATTAACTTTATATTCGTTTTTAGCATGGTTTGAAAATAATGTAGGGGATTGCTTACTCCATTTTCCAACTCGAACAAATCAATCCTTCAAGTCAAAAATGGGTAACTAATCATCGATATATATTTATCGATGTATGTTTTTATAACACAGGATCTACTTTGGTAAATAATGGTGCTGCGGAAATGTGAGTAATTTGTTATGGTAAAAAGTTTGAAGTTATTGCTTATCCTTTCGCCCATTCGTTCCCTTCCTTCCTTCCTTCCTTCCTTCCTTCCTTCCTTCCTTCCTTCCTTCCTCCCTCCCTCCCTTCCTCCCTTCCTCCCTCCCTCCCTTCCTCCCTTCCTCCCTCCCTCCCTGCCTTTTCTTTTCTTTTCTTTCCTTTCCTTTCCTTTCCTTTCTGGCTGGCTTTCCTATTTTTTAATCCGTTTTTGACTGATTAATTGGTTTAATGATCGTGTATTGATGATCGTTTTCCTATACCACAGGCCTATGAATCAGGTGGTTGGTGCGAGGGACAACGATGCTTATTCTCCATCTCAGTATGCTGATCATGGACCATCACATATTGATCCTGCTTATGATTCAGTGGAAGGGAGAAAGGGTGCAAAAGACAAGAATGACAATCAAACACAATCTGGAGGGGAGCAAGGGGAGCCTACATATGCTGCAGTAGTTAAGACTAAGGTACGATGCAGTATTATTCCATGCACAAAACAAAGGCCATAGAAATCTTACTATTGCAATAAAGTTAATCACCAAGAACTTAGAAAGTCAGTTAGATCATGCACGTATGTTCACGGGAAACTTGTCATACCAAACAAGTAAAGCTTTTTTGATACAAACTGCAGCTTGAGGATGCTCAGAAGAGGTGAGACTAACTGGTAAAAGATGTGCAAGTCCATCAACAGTTATTAAGCGGTTGAAACATGTAAAATGTATCTACCCATAATCCTGGTCGGTCTCAGCTTTGTAGATTTCCAGGTGACTAACTTTATTGAAATAAGTATATAAAGATGGCTAAAATAAAATGTAATGCAGCCTTCTCTATGAAGATTGGCAAGATATCTTGACAGGTAGCAGTGCCTTCGCATTGAAGCGAGACGAATGGTGAACTTGCAATGATAGAGACTTATGAATAGTTGTCCAAATTGTTCAGAAAAAAGGTCTCTGTCTTTGCAAGCTCACCGTTCATCTCGCACGGCTACCTATCAAAATGGGGCAGGGAACTGTGAAAGGGACTATTTCTTATATACCATATCTACCCAATTTAGTGTTCACCTTCTCACTCTTTCACTATATTCACAACTATATTCAGATGCTCTTGCTGTCCTGCGTGTCTTACCGTTAATGCGACATGTTTTTTTTTTTTTTAAATCTTCGGAGAATATTTGAAACCAACACTATTGCCAATACAATATATTTTTTATCATTCGATAACCTGAACTATTCGTTTTCCCCTTCTTTTTCTGAGTGTTCGATTTTTAACCTAAGGCATTCGATTTTGTTTTATTTTATTTTTTAACCTGAACTATTAATTCAATTCAAATCCCTCCTTTTGCCACGCCAGTCATGCTACTCTATACCACGTTATGTTCTATACCCCGTAGATACATGCAGTCGTAGACTGCCTTTTTTAACGTTACTTTGATTATTTATTTACTGTAGAAAGCTAAGAAGAAGAAACCTGATGAGAAGAAAAATGAGCTGACCTACGCAGCCTTAGAAGACTTTCAACCACCAGGTGGTCGTGGAGGCATTGTCCTTGAACCCCTTCCAAAGGGTCAGCATACCAAAATGCCTGAAAAGTACGAGGAAACTATCTACGCGGAGGTTGTTGGGACCAAGAAACCGGCTAGTGGCAATCAGAATGCTGCTGGTGCTAGTAATGAAATCCCTTTGGCTGATATGCATGGTCAAGGTGCTGAGACAGAGTCAAAGCCTTCAGACCAGACTGCAGACCCAGCAAAGCAAAATGACCAGAAACCAGCCACCGATGAAAAAGAAAAGCCACCGGACAATCAAGGGCAGCCTCCGACCAAAGAGGATTCTGGTAAGGAGGAATCAGACTCAGCGGAAAGTTCAGTTACCAAATTGTGAGTTTTCGTAAAACTCGAAAGAATAAGGTTGATTTGCGGCTCACTTTTCCTCTTCTTTATGATTGTCTCATAAGCATCTTTTTCGTGTTGCGTTATCTGGAATTTCTTCAAACTTGTTTCAAAAGTTTTGTTATCGAAATGTTGCTTCATTAACTAGATTTCTTGGTTCTTTTTCAACGTTCCTTGCGTTGCTATTTTCGTTGTTGTCGTTAATGTTGTTTTATTTGACACTGTTAATGTTTATTTACTGAGATTCTCTGTCACGCGACTAACTCGACCTTCATCACAAACGAAAGTTGAGTTTTGGTGGACGTCATTCAAAATGTTTTTTGTTGTTGTATGTCACAGGATTCCGGCTCCGAATTTCAAGCAATTGACTGCAAATCTATCGGTATTGACTTATCTGATCTTGAACACACACACAAATCATAGTAAATAGCGATAGCTTTGCAGTCAAGCGTTTGGAATTCGAAGGCGGAATCCTGTGACATTTTTGAGAAAATATATCCCGAGCGAGAAATTCGCAGCGACAACAAAGAGCATGAGATAAGGGCAACTGTTGTTTGCACGTGTTCACGTGAGTATTCGCGTCGTTCCTGCAGTATAAACCAACAGAAACGATAGAAACCTTTTTGATGGGAGTTCACTAAAACTAAATTTTTCGTTTGTGATGAAGGTCTCGTTGGTCGCGTGAGTGGGAATCGCAGTAATGTTGTTCAGTTCCAGTTAATGTCTTATTTTTAAGACTAAAAATTAAATTGATTACAATTTTCATATAAATCAAAACAAAAACTGGAATGAAATGAAATTACGATATTTCCATTTATATAAATTCTTCTGAATTTTTGATATTCAAATTTCTAAAAGAGTAATATATAAAAAATATATATATGAGTAATACATAAAAAATTAATATCGGTTTTTTTTTTCTAATTACATTAATTTTGAATAATATTTTGAAAATTTCTGCAGCAAATAAAATTATTAGATCATTTAAAATTTCATCAAAACGAATTTCTAATATCCGCGTTTCTAATTTTACTTCCAAAAAAAGATTTACTCGTTAGATAATTTCAATTAAAACGAAAATAAATTGTATTTGCAATTTTTGATTCTGTTTTCGACTTACATAGTTTTGCAATCGAACTAAGCACTTTTTTTGCAATCCAGACCAAGTGCCCTTAAGAATAGAAATATTTATTTGAGCTATATCAATATTGAAATTTGGAAATCTTTGCTGGCAAGGAAAAGAGATGGTACCAAAGGGAATGACGTATAGGATGAAATGGGAAAACACTGATTATCTCTATCGAAAACATATTAGCTTATAAATATATCTAAAAACATCTTATTGCGAGAACGTTATCATATAAAAATAAAAATAACAAATTGGAATTAAGAAGAGAAAAGTAGAATAGTGTTATTAAGATATGCAGTATTCATTCCAAGTCCTTCGATTTAAAGTTTTTTGAAACTTAAAATAAGTTTTGTACTGCCATGTTGCGATTCGTCGGAGAAATCATATTATTCTTCTACCATTTAATAAATCTTTATATAACAACAACGTTCTTGCGTTTAGGTATCATTAATTTGAGTTTTCAAAGTAAACCATTGTAAATTCAATAGAATAACAGAAAATTGATATTTCATACAGTTTTTCTAGGGGAGGTCGTTTGGAGAGAGAGGGTTGGAAATAGTATTGAAATAAATAAAAGCTAGCATTAACTTTACCTTGTATATGGCATGGTGCTTAAAAACTAAAATAGTATGGAAAAAACAGACAAAGTGTAAGTTAACGAACATTTCATTCATAAAGCACTAATCTTGTTTGTTAAACTGATCGTATCCTAGCATGGTTGTTGCTTGGGAATTAATGCTTTAAAATATCATTTAACTCACAGAGACTTAAAGACTAACATTTAACAATAAATCAACCTAAATTCGCAATACACAGATCTTTCGTAACATTCAAATATGACCTTGTCATGCTTGTCTTTACGTTCTGTTGTAGTTTTGTTAGTTTGATTGTTTGTATTTGTAGTTCCTATTTTCTGTTTTTCAGTTTTGACACTTCTCTGTTTCGTTTTGTTATTGTTATTATTATTATTTTCTTTTTCCTTTTTCCTTTTCGCTAATTACCAAAATGCAAGAGCCTCAGCATGCAAATTAATAATGCAAATGAACAAATGCTGCACAAAGTTGTTTAACTTGTGAAGAATTAAGTTTATTAGTATTATATTTGCTTGGCTTCTACTGTAAAAGTCAAGTTAACTGCTGATGTTGCATCATTTTTGTCCTTAGCCACAATCCGAGTCAGGCAAAAGAAACAAATGAATATAAACGACGTAGTATCTGAGAGCTGTTTTTTTTGTTTCTATGACAAGAGGGAAGGACATAAAGTAAAGGAACGCAAAAAGAAAGAGAGCGAAGGGGGGAAGGAAGAGAAAAACAAAAAAGGGAAGAAAAAGCGTCATTGCTACACTATTTCAGCTCTTAATATATTTTTGTTGTCTGACTTGGAAGCCTTTAGATAATGCATTGCAGTAATAATTTTCTCTTTTCTTTCTTTAATGCTGTTAAGGTTGTGATGCACGGCAAGTATATAATTAGCAGCAGGTGCATGATTTAACATAATTATTTATTGATATTAAAATCGTTATTTTTCTCATTACCCAAGACTCGATCATCCAGTTGCTATATTTTCCTTCCTTGATTTGTGTCTGAGAACAAAAGGGGAATTAGATACTCTCCATAAAACGTATGCCGACGGAAATAAATTATCGATTTAGAGAAGGAAAGATGTTGATTGCAATTCCACACTCTACATTAGGCTGTTGTTATTGCCATTACTCCTGATCGTTCGCTTACAATAAAGAAATGACTTGTTTCGTGAAGGCCAATGACGTTCACTCAAGACAAAAAATTAAAACCAAACAAGACACAAAAATATCAAACAAAGAATGGAACAAAAACGAAAAAAAGGAAAAAAAAGAAAAGGGAAAAAAATTAAGGAGGAAAAAAAAAAAAAGACTCAAAAGAATCAGAAAAAATAAATAAAAGAAAGTCAGTTTTGAAATTTATTATAACCAAATATTTGAAATGTTCAATTACAGGAATTAATTAAGATACTTTTGTTTCATGGAAAATAAATGATCAAGGATTGGGTACATTCATGTTCTCATTGTTTTGTAACTTTTTAAATGGTATTTAATGTAATAATTCTTTTAATATCTCTTTTCCACATAGCAAAACCTCTCAGCCCGAATCATCCTGGTAAATATAACCTACTAATTTCTTTACTTTTTTCTCCTTCCCACCTCTTTTTGTATTTTCAATTGTTTGTATGTCGTTTGACTGTTGTGACTGTAATTGTTGTAAGATAACAAAAACCAACAAAAACTAACGACGTTTCTTTTTTAATATAATATATTTGCAGTTATTTGCAACAAACTACCTAATAACTTCTAATAATATTTTTACACATCCTTTAACCATGAGAGTAATTTCCCATTTATTAGTATGTATAAGACTCAGATTACATAGGAAACTTTTTATCTTTTGTACCTTTTCAGAATACAGTTTTTTTAAATGTACAAAAATGGCCAGTTTACTATGGCTCTCTTTTACGGTTATGCTGTGATATTTACATTTATTTTCAAATACAAAAATTAGAAAGTGTAATCGGAGTCTTATCAATGGACTATTTTACTTTGGTTGCAATGTTTCTACTTGAAGGATATCTCTAACAATTATATTTTATTGCGTAATATTAAAGGTGCAGTTGCTATTGTCTAACTTGCAACTTGTCTTGCAATTTTGTTGCAAAGCTGCTTCTGGATATACGGTAGTCTAAAACCGAGAAACGTTTGCAGCCGAGCTAAATGTGTCCATTAACATCATAAGCACCATTCCATATATTTTGGGATTCTATTTTATTCTATTCTATTCTATTCTATTCTATTCTATTCTATTCTATTCTATTCTATTCTATTCTATTCTATTCTATTCTATTCTATTCTATTCTATTCTATTCTATTCTATTCTATTCTATTCTATTCTATTTATTTCTTTATTTTATTTTAGTTTTAGTTTTAGTTTTTATAATTTAATTTAATTTAATTTTAATTCGTTTTTATTTTAATCCTATCCTATATTATCCTATCCTTTCCTATCCCATCCCATTCCATCCTATCTCGTCCAAATTCCATCCCATCCTAACCTAACCAAACCTAACCTCTTCTATCCTATTCTATTCTACTCCCGTTTTCTCCTTTTTGATTTGTTTCTTTTTCTTAATATATAATTTAACTAATGATGTTAACCCAATATATAATCAATATTTGATGTTCATTGATGATTTCATTGTTTTTATTTAGCTGATTCTTTACCTGATTTGAATCGTCGAAACAACACAACCATGACAACAGTCAGCCTTTAAAATGACGAAGACAATCTACCGACTTTAACGTGAATCTGACCAATGACAGCCACGAACCTTGGAAATTTCTACCAGCACAACGAACGAATCAAAATCATCAATTACGAACAAATGTAGTCGTAAGTTTTAATAAAGAGGAGGCACATCACTTTTTGTATATATTTAAACCAAATAATTCACTTAACCTTAGCGATAAAAGGCAGCTGAAGAATGGCGATGTATTTATTAAATACTCTGTCATTTTATCAATAAATAGACGTTTTTTTAGGATATACAAATATACTTTACTTTATAGTTTAACAATTAAATTGCTTTAAATGCCATAAGGAAAAGAAGGACACCCGAAAATGTAAATTCTAGCAATATTTTAAAATGTGCACAGACGAATACATTGAAACCTATAATGTGCTATTTAATTAAAGCCATTTCATTTAAAATGAAATTATATGAACGACGTAAATGCTTGAAAAAAATCATTCAACTTAAGCTTTGCCGAATAAGTTTCAATGTTTGCACTTAAAAAAGGCCGTTACACTGCAAGTATACGATACAATTTGACTGCAGCTTGGATAACAGTGGTCAGCTTTGAAAAATGTCCTCATATTCTGTACCCTACTGAAACAATTAGTTTAAATTATCATATTGACACATCACAACCCCTTATATCTCTTTGATCCCTGCTTGCAATATTGTCACCCTAATTCTTCATACTTGCAGTATAACGAGCTCTCAATAAATTTAGTTATAAATCAAATGCTAAGCATTAGAAGTCGTTAAATGCACGTTAAAAATATAAAAACATAGTCGTTAAAATATCACTTAAAACATATAACGAACTTATAATTTTATTACTTATAGACAACAATAGGTATTAAAAGAATATAGATAATCGTATAATTATTTTACTATATTGATGTAATACACTAAACAAAACACGTATAGAATATATTTTATAGCGAATTTTCTTTCAATTTTAGAAATAGTTTAGAAGTTCTTTTTGTATAAAAACGTACGCCGAAATTCAATATTCTAAAATAGAAGAAAACTAGATATATAGAAACACATTGAAATATTTAAAGCTTCACCTCTAACATAAATTATATAATTCTTTCAGATGCACCATTATACATCATGATACTCAGTAATTTCTATTGTAAAGATGACAAGACTTAAACATTATGTAATGCTTTTGTTAAATATATTTTATTATACATTACAAGATTATCACGATATGCTACTACACTTAAAACCCTTAAATGTGATCGTGTAGCTAAAAGTTTGGCATCTTAGTAAAATGAACAAATATAATGGCATTGCATCACTGCAAATTACAGGCTGCAAATAACATACTATACTACTAAGAACATTCAATACACTATATGAAAAACAACTTCCATTTTCATCCTGTTTCATTCAATTTTATTTCCTTTTTTTTTTTTTAATTTCATCCACCCATTTACCACCTAATATATATTTTCACTCACAGTATGAATAGTACCTTTCATGTGGTAGTCACATTGGTTATACCTATCTGTATTGCTATATCTTTTCTACCAATCTACCATGAGATTAACAATATTCTACCAATCCACTAATCTCATCTACTAGTGATAACTTTAGCAATATTCCACCAATATACCACTCTCATTTACTAGTGATGAGTTTAATGGTCTGCAAATCTAGATACTCGTATCTCAACAGATAATAGCATAGCCGTTTTTCTTCTTCTTTTTTTGCTTAGTACAACTTATGTACTGTTGTATCTGTGCAACAAGTTCAATGAAATTGGGGTTCATTGCATTTTAATAGAGTTTTTGCACCATCACCTGACGCAAGCTATCGTGTTAGTGCAAAAACTGACGTACGTTGAGCTAAGGGTTACTATATATCATGAACCCATGCATGCATGTATTATGAATATTATGTTATTATCTTATGTTTATCCTATTATATTATGTTATTTCATGATTCCCAAATTTAAGATTGAGAAATGCACTAAATGTATCTGCTACAATAACCGCATTTAACTGATTATATCGAAATATACGCTCTTCCTAGAAATGTAGACTTGTCTTGCTTGCTTGAAGCTGGCTGTTTGCCTGTGCCATTGCTTGCACTACCAATACGAGGTGTTTTGCTTTCAAGCTAGACAAGATAAAAGCAGACGGGGGAGGTCTTTTCTTTCCTTGAATGCTCATTATTAACAAGGATAGCTGCATGTTAACTTTTAAAAGTGCATCATTTATTCCAACCCAGCTTATCAGTGTAGACAGCCTAACCTATTTTCTTGTATTATAGCAATACCTTTATAACTAAGGTATTGCTGCATAGGTCACTATCCCAAACCTGTAGATTAAATTTGTAGATGATGCACTTGCTAATTGCTGCGAGCCGAAAGGCAAGCAGCAACACTAATATTTGCTTACGGGAAGCCTGTGCCAAATGCCAAAAAAATCTCAATTAGTGTCTGTCATTCTGTGAGCATTTGCGGAAATGCAGTCAATGTGATCAGCGGTATTTGTCATCGCTGTACATGAGCTGCTGCATGCAAACCGAGCACTTGGTCCAACAAAGTCATTGACATTAATGCATGTGAAGTATAAAACGAGCCTTTTCATCTTCTTCTAAGTTGTCAGTTCTCTTTTAGTTTGTACCTTGCGGGGTTACACCATTGATTTCTAGATCCTCAGTTCTGGGTAGACTGTGTTCTGTGTTGTTTTTTTTTTTTTACGAAAGCAAACAAAGTCATTGACACTGACACATTTGAACTATAAAAGAAAGTTTTCAGGTCATCTTCACAGTTTTTAGCATTTGCTATCTACCACATCAGTTATACCCTTTTTACAAAAAATCGTTTATTACTTCACCAAGTCAGTCTGACGAAGCCAGCCATCTATTCAAATTTCTTTTTTCTGAGTTCAAGCAACGGCACTTTTTACTCGACAAAGGCTGCAACATCACTTCACTTTCTATTAGAAACTACTACTCTAAAATGTAATCATGTATACCATATTGATCCATAACCCGCAAAGTGGAAAGGAGTGTTGTTTTTTTCTTCTTTCCTTTCTTTCTTTCTTTGGCGTTGTTGTTTCTTTTGTCCTATTATTGTTTTTATTGTTTTTTTCAAATGGAAAGCGAAGTCGGAAAATGTCTTTTTTGATAGTATTGCGAATCAGTATAAATGTATACTGCTTGAAATCATATTTCGACATGTATTCTTCACCAGCTTGACATGATAGAACGCGATAAATGTTTTAATATCTTCATTACACATCTTACAAATGCTTTTATATTTATCACACATTACTTACACCTTATATTGAGGTTCCGTTTTCTTTTCTTTTTTTTTATTTTCTTCTTTTTTTCTTTCTTTTTTTCTTTTTTCTTGAAAACATTTTTTTAAAACCTTTTTATTTACGTCCTTTGACTGAGCCTTGTTAAATGCAATGTCCACGAAGCTTTAGCTGGATTTAATAAGCTCAATACACCTTTTTCATTTTAATCATCGTATCCAGTATTATAATGTACTTCATTCGCACTAAAAATATAGTAACGCAATTTATATTCATCCTGAAAGGATATTATTAGAATAGTATTAGCACGATATACTTCGTTTGTTATCCCTGCGTATACATCTAACTATTTTCAAAGTTTCAAATGTTTGCGCAGAGATAAGAAAATATATATTTGTATGTTATCGGTAATCGATTTCCATAGCAGTTATTGGTACCACGGCAACTAATAACTGAACCTTTTTAACAAACCTGATCCCATGGTCACACTGAGCAACAGGTCCTGAGAACGTGACCTGTCTCGCACAGGATACGATTGGTCCAGGGACATCTTGCAAATTATGAAACAAATGAGTGGCTGTCGTAACATATTCCGGCTAACGATTTGTGACCCTTGTCGTAAATTTTTTAGCGCTAGTAATGTAATGGTAATCGAATGTTGAATAATATACAAGTAAATATTATTGATTTTCTATCACGAAGTCACTGTCCTTGGAACACTAAATATATCATATTATAAATTAGTTGCTCTTTTACTCTATGCTCAAGAATTGTCCTAACCAAATTAAATATGATTTCGGAATAAAACGTTTCTGGCATTGAACTTAAAATCGAAAGAGGAACAAGTTTTATCAATGAAATATTCAACTGCATTATGTAATCACTATAAAAACGAATAAATAATCAGCATGAGAACTTTTGGTGTCCTTTTTTATTACATGTTTTACGTGTGGCTTTAATGTAGTTCAAGCTATTTGATTTGACCTTTCAGTGAACTGATAATAGCCGAGGACATTTTTTTTTTTGTTTATTTGTGCCCAGTAGTTCGACCTCTTTCGCAGTCAGTAGAATACCGAAATAGTGTTGTCATTCAATCCTAAGGCAATTATTTATTTTCATGGAGAAAAAATCACACCACCGCTACATTCAACGTTCTCGACTCGCAGATAAATCCTATGACAGCCCATCATCATACTTGAGACGAGTACAAATGGTTTGACAGGCGGATAAACGAAGCGGACGTTGCACCATGAACAAATCAGACCACACCTTGAGAACTAGTTCGAGACTGTTAAGCTTCGGTCTTCGGTCTTGAATTTTCATGAAAGCCCTCGCCTTATGATTTGAACCTTTAGAAATGTGGTAGCTAGGTAATAAATGAAAAGGAAGCATAATATATATGATTTAGGCACTGCCTAAAAGCGAAGCTCCCAATAGGTAATTGGGGAAACCTTGACGGTATCCCTTACCTCTCATCTGCTTGTAATTTGTTTATATTTTTCATTTTTTTAAACTATGATTTAAAGAGGAAAATTAAATTCATCGGGCAAAAAATCTTCAATCTTTTCTCTCCCTCGCGATGAAGACATTGTCCCCAATAAGGGAAACCATGAAGTGAAAAAATGAAATGGGAATGCACTACATCTTTTTCTTCGCACGAGCCTTTGTTTTCGACCTTAGTACTGTCCCACAGAATTTTGTCACGTACACAACACACTACTGTCCACCCCAGGGGCTAGTTTTGTTCTTAAAAAGTTCTTCGACAAAGTTTTTCATGGCCAAACATTTTTACACTTTGAATTCCTTGTTAATTTTACTTGAAAAACGAAAGATAAGTACGGATAATCCAATAAAATTTCAAGTTTAGTGAAATTTACCTTGGATGTCTTTCATTAAAATCCAAATTTCGGAGATTTCCTATCTTTTTATGGACAAATGAACACGGCATATAAAGACAGACTAGAAAACTGCTTAAAAGAAAAGGTGAGCAAAACCTAAGCTTACTTTTACTTCTTTTACTATACATGACAATGTTTGGTTATCCATGAAGAGTTTAGGTTTTTGTAAGAACCGTATTTTTACCGCAATGAAATTAAGAAAATAAATGATTAGGTTGCATCAGCGAGAGAAAATTGGATGGAGATCATGAACTAACTAAACTTGTGAAATGAAGGCCCTGAACGTTAAAACCAAATGTGCTCAAAATAGTTTTCTTATCCTAATTCTTAATTAAAACATTTTTATTCCTTTTCTATAAGCCTTAACTACTTTTCCATAAGCTTGAAAACATAAACTGTAAATACTAGGTTTTGAGATTCGATTTTAATTCGATTTTTTTTAAATCTGTTTTTATTAGGGAGAAAGATACGGAACTGAATCACGAACGACCGAAAAGTTTTCGAAAAACAAAGTTTACATGATTTAGATAAATTTAAGGTAAGTTAAGATAAATTTCATCCAGCATTAAAATCGATTAAGCTTATCTATAGAAATATTAAAAGTTTTGAGAAATCCTTCGATTTGTCGATAACAATTCTTATCAAAAATCAGTATTAAATAAAATATATTATTGTTTGCTAAAAAACACACACCTGACTTCTTTCAGAACAATTCTTGATCTACCTTTGACTATATGAAAGTTTTTTTGAATTGTTGTTGGTCTATAATTTGTTCTAAAACTATTTTTTCTGTGCGTTTGAGAGCCGCATTTACGAGTAGTAAGTTTCTTTGTCATCAAGCGGGATCCCTGTGTTGTGTACACGGACGGAAGTGACGTCAGCCAAACCATGAAAAATAAACTCGATGGTTTACCATTTTTCTTAAGTATGGTGCTCCGTTTGCGCGGTAGCTCCGCCATAATAACGCGCTTCAGCTGCTAACCAAAAAATCGTGATATCATTTCCCGTTAATGGATTGGACCAATAAGCATCCCATTCATTTCAGGAGCAGTAGTTTAGATCGATCCGAGCCGCAATCGGCTCAGGCGCAATAAAATAAGATTTTATGTCATTTCTTGTCTGTTGCACGGACCAATCAGAATCGCTTCAGGCGCAATGCAAATGAGCTATGGCGTCATTTCCGGCTGATCGAATAGACCAATCAGGACGGCGAACGGTTCAGGTGCGTTTCAGGGGCATTTCATGCATCATCAGGCACAAAAACCGGGGTCGAACGGTGCGTACCATACTACTAATGTAGTATATAGTCTGACTTCACCTTTCGCTTTTTATCAGCGGAATCGTTTCACTGGCCGCCTTGTTTTCTCTTTTTGCTTGACTGAAAACTTCCTGTTTTGATTCTCTTCTTCCTTTACAATACTGAATCCGCGTTTTTTTTCCTTTCAATATCGTTAGAAACTAGAAAATACCTACCTTTCTTCTGTACTGTTTCTTACAACGCAAGACTAAAACACTTCTACCTTAACCTACTGGCATGAGTACCTGAGTATGATCCTCTTCTTTAAAATGACGCCGCATGGTTTAGTACATGTGAAACCCTCTGTACTACCTGAAGTACGCATAAGCAGACCAACAAGATCATCAAACAGCAAAGTAGTCAAGTACTTGGTCAGTCCTTTCAAAACAGTGACGTACCAGAAGTCCTTTCTTATCAGAGCAACAAGAATATGCAACACTTGCTGATGAACTAAACCTATCTGTGAATAATCTGAACTCTTTCAAAACGACTATGCTGAAATATTAGCGGAACTCCTGCGCGGAGCACCATACTTAAAATACTGGTAAACCATGTTGATTTTTCATGGCTTGACTGACGTCACTTCCGTCCGTTCGTACATACGTACATACGTCCGTGTACACAACACAGGAATCCCGTCTGATTTCAAAGCAAAACTACTCGGAAATGCACAGAAAACATCGCTTTGCCGGGGACAAATTATAGACCAACAGCAGATAAAAAAGACTTTCATGTATTCAAAGATGGATATCAAGAAGTATTCTTCAAGAATTTAGGTGTTTGTTCTTTAGCAAACAATCGCATATTTTTAATTTCAATGATAAGCAGTTTCGTCTTTCGACGTATCGACAAATCAAACACTTTCTCTCAAAAGTTTAAGCTTAATTTATTTTAATGCTAAATGAAATATAAAAAGGAGAGCATATTACAAAGAATATTTGCGTTTTATTTAGCTCTATAAATCATAAAGAATTCGTTTTTTCAGTAATCAACTATCGTATGTTTTTCGTTCAAGAAAAAGCAACTTCGTTCATCTCATATATCTATCGCGCGGTCCTATCGGCAAACAAAAGAAGACTTTCATTCGATATACACAATAAAGTATAAAAAACACTCGATGATATGGTTAAGCAAGGAGTTATTGTCCCTGTAGACGAGCCAACTGACTGGATAAACTCGATGGTCTCGTATATGCATTGATCCACGAGATATAAATAAAGCCATTAAGAGAGAACACTTCCCCCTTCCCTCAATCGAGAAGATCACCACACGTTTAAGCGGAGCGCAGTCCTTTTCGACATTGGATGCAATGGGTCATTGGCAAGTCTGCTATGAAAGTCCTTCATGAACTGATGTTCGAGCTACCGGGGGTAGAAAGGGACATTGATGACATACTTGTCTGGGGAAGGACGAAAAAAGAACACGACGACAGCCTGTACAACACACTCAAAAGAGCGAGAAAAACCTAAAGCTTAACCCGGACAAGAGCAAAGTCAGACGCACAGAAGTAACCTACATCGGCCACACCCTCACCAGATCAATCAAAGATTGACACCATCACGAACATGCCACCGCCACAAGACAAACAAGCTGTTCAACGCCTGCTGGGCATGATTAACAACATTGGAAAGTTCATTCCAAATATCTCAGAATGCCCCGCTTCTCTCAGAGAACTACTGAAGAAGGAAACTGCCTGGCACTGGACCAAGCGTCAATAATAATAAATAAATAATGGGGTACTTCTATAGCACATTTTAAATATCTCAATGCGCTTTACATTTATAACCAGTGGATGACTTTACGGGCTGCGTATTAAGGCGCTATTAGCAGCCGTGCAGCTTACAGTCATGAGTGTGAATTGTTAGTAGATTAGTATTATGCCTCCAAATTGGGATAGGGTGTTAAACCGGGAGACAATCCCCTACTTTTACACGAATAATTCAACAGGTTCTTTTATGTCCCCATTTACTGTAGGTCGACGCGTCAAGACAATACTTACAGACATCAAGCCAAGGAGTCCTTAAGTACTATGACCCATTGAAGCATGTCAGATTACAAGTCGACGCGTGCAAATCGGGACTGGGTGCAGTCCTCATGCAAGACCAACAGGCCAGTTGCGTATGCCTCTCGCTCACAGCTCACTGAAGCTGGAGTGCAGATATGCACCTATAGAGAAGGAACTGTTAGCAGTCGTGTTTGGCTGCTAACGTTTTCATCAGTATGTGTATGGAAAGGAAATAAATGCAGAAACCGACCACTAGCCACTAGTGTCAATCGTATTCAAACCACTGGACCAAGCACCAGCGCGTTTACAAAGAATGCTACTACGCCTACAGAAATATGACCTCAAGCTAACATACAAGCCCGGAAGGGAGCTATACGCCGCGATACACTCTTAAGAGCCCATCTACTGACACACTATTGAAAACAAGATGCTGATCGCCTCCATCAGCTCAATCACTACCTCATTGCCAGTGAGCGATGAAAAGTTGCGCAAGCTTCAGCAAGAAACCTCCAAAGACCCCACCTCGAAAGCCCTCGCCAACCTCATTAGAGGTGGATGGCCAGAACTCAGACAAAACGTTGCACTGGAGCTACAAGAGTATTAGCCAGTGCGAGACTCTCTTACAGTCTACGATGGTCTGATTATGAAAGCTGAAGCCATAGTGAACCTGACTGACGTACAAGAGAAAGGAAATCCTGGCAAAGATACATGAAGGTCACCATGGTATGGAGAGAAGCAAGCTACGAGTGGGAGGGTTAGTCTATTGTCCAGGAATGTCCAGTCGAATCGAAGACTTGGTTGCAAATTGCTCAACATGCAATGAACTGAGAAGGAGCATCCAGAAAGAGCCAATGATACCACACGAGATCCCCAGATACCCATAGCAAATTGTCGCAACCGACTTATTCGCCTGGAATAACACGAACTATCTAATCGTGGTAGACTACTACAGCGGCTATTGGGAGATCTCATCTCTTACTAGTTACACAAGCACAAGCATCATTCGCAAAATGAATTCCTACTTCTCTAGACATGGAGTCAGAAAGCGACCGTGCAAATTCATACAAATACTGTAATTGTCTTATGCCTCGTGTGTTAAGTGTGCTTTATTCACTCTCAATGTCATAATCTTACAGGTCTTGTATATGGAAGACTAAGATATAGAATTATAATCATGTGATAATGTAACGCAATATGGTGCAACTCCCCTTTGAAGAATGAGAGTGAAACTGAGACAATGTTAATGGCTTATCTAAAATGTCTCTAAAGCTTGTAATGTTTGTGTTGTATGTTAATGTTCGTAGCGGGAGGGTGGCTTGACTACACGTCCTGATCTCGTTGTGTTAGACCGCAGACTCCGAGCCAGAATCTTCTGGTTGTGTCTGTGGCACTTGTGAGTTGGCGTCCGCAGTTTCTGGTGTTTTGAGGGCATCCTTGGGCGTTTGTTTTCCCTTGAACTGGTGTCTCCGTTCCTCCTGTAGTCGCCTCCGTCCTCTGTCTTGATTGTCACCTGGTGCTAGAGGCTAGTTCCTTGGCAACCTTGCATACTGTGCCTTTTGGGTAAGTTGCTCTTTTTTGAAGGCGTAGCTGGACTTCGCTGTGGCTTGGGCTTGTGTTAGCAGGTTTCGTGTTGTGCAAGGCAGCATGGAGCGTAGACGTTCGCCCATTTAGAGAGTGGGTTGGTGTCTTTGCCATTGTTGATTCGGTTTTGTATTTGTTAGCTCACAGTATTGACCAGAGATGCTGGGGCCGTCCCGCAGAGCCTAGCTTCTCCTAGTGACGAGATTTGCCGTTTGACCGTTTTCGCAGAAGCACACAATTTGACGAGCGGGTTTCATCGGAATCGTTTGACCAGTCACATTTTGAAATTCCCCATCGAATCTGAAACCGCTGGCCCCAACACCGGCACGGAGCTTGTATTGTGGGCCGTCTGTCAGACTTA